>NW_028277985.1:0-139815 GCF_059751315.1 Micrasema longulum
TCTTACAATTTAATCTTTGCCTTCAGTAAGCGAAAAAAACTTATTTTATATTAAAGAAACACAGATTTTTTTTCTTCATTTATGTATTTATTTACAAACATAAAAATACTTTAATTTTACTTAATTTACAGTTAAATTGTTCATTCTCTTTTATATTTTTTGAAAATTAAAAAAACTTATAAAAGTTTTCAAAATTATTAGAAAAGTTTGATTCTGGCGTAAAATTTATAAATAACTAATGTTTTCATAATTGTTTAACAATTTTAAACGCAAAAAACCACCACATAAAATGTAAGAAAAGCATTTAGATTATATTTGTGAAAAACCGTTATAAAATTGCCTTTTTTGTAGTAACATACATATTTCCATTACAGAACGTCCCGACGAGACCCTAGCAAAATATGGTAACCCTAGTTCAGTATTACCTTATTTTTACTTTATCAAAATTGTATTCTTTTCTGACTATGAATAAGTGAATATTTAAAAAAAAAAAAATGAACTGTGTATTTTCCAAAAACAATTTTAAAAATAAACAAGATACGAAAATAAGAGTTTTTCTATATTAATATAGGTATTCATATAATTTGATATTTTTCCTAAGTGCCAATGCTATTTCTAATATAATAATAAGCCGCGATCACCTCGTCCGGGTCTCAGTCACAGTACACCCGAGAGACCAAAACGAGTTTCATCTGATTCCAGATTTTAAATAATAATATCTGAACTTATGTATTCCTAGCACACCATCGCTATTGTGGCCGCATTCATTAATGATCCTGGCGCCATTATGTATTGCTAAGCTTATTCTCAATCGTGGGATTTCCCGCAATTCCGAATAATTAACTTGTATTTTTAAAATAACAGATTTATTAAAATACGTATGTAGTATTCTTGTTTTGTTGAAAAAATATAAAATACGGCGCCAGTAAGTATAAAATTAAGTTTATCACGGGTTAAATTTATCGTTTTCATTTTGACCTGAAAGAAACATACATTTAATCGGTGTGTGGTGCAAACATGAAATTATTACGATTAACAAATTAGAACTGGGATGGAGAGTACCTTAGAAAAGGGAATATGGAAGTCTAGGCATCTACAGGGCTTATGACCTGTCATTGGCTGGTTTAAGTTACCTACAAATATTTGGACAAACTCAAATGTTATAATGAAATTATTACGTTAATATAAAGTTATTTTGACTGTCTAAAGCTATGGTTTCGGATTCGTGGGCGGCGGATGACGTCATTAAAACTTTGACTGTGTAAATCAATGGCGCTGGTTTCATGGAGAGCGTTGAATGTGAGCGTAACGTCAAAGCATCGGTGCCGCCATTTGAAGGGCGGCCGTCACAGCGCGCAGCAACATTTTTGCCACCGTTTGTGACTGACATGAAATGACGCCGTTTTCCTAAGAAACCACTCTCTAGACACCGTTAAGACGTCTGTCCATCGCATCACCGTTCATTACGGCCGCTAGATATTTGCACCGCTTTCCTAGGAAACCAGAGCTTACTGGGTGTGTACCCTGCTCTAAGACATTCAAATTCATTTTATTTTACAAGCCAAAAAAAAACGTCTGGCTAATTTCTAAATCCCAAACTGACTTTTTTCCAACAGTTTTTACTTCAGTAGCAAATTGTAGCGGCTTAAAGTTTTTTGTCACATTGTACCACTCTTAGTATAGTAGTATAGAGTATATACAAAGTGTATAATATGTTTATACTCTAAGGTGCCACTGTACCCACAAATATACAAGTTTACAAAGATAAAGATTATTTGAAGTTCTAATAGAAAACGCCAAAATATACTTTTTGACCATATGTGGATTAAGTTAGGGGACGAAAATACGTATATATATGAAAAAAACATGTTTTTTGAGAAAATTTGTTACATTTAAAAAAAATAACTAAAAATAACGATTCAAATAATACTATGCATTAAACATTAAAACAAAATAAAAAAACATAATCCAAAAAAAACAGATAGTCAAAATAATAAAGAATTTGAAGTTGATTTAGTATCCTATAACGTGCGTATAATATTAGGCGAATTAGGCGTTCCTTGTTCTGATGCGCGGGTTGTCATCTGTCATACTATTGCCCGTTTATCACGTCAGACCTGTCATATTGTTATAATATTATTAAACTTAATATATACGTTCACAAAATTTAAAGAAATGCGCTGCCCGTATTTTCGGTCAGGAGCCGCCAGTGCTTTGGAGATCGATATCTTTCACATTTAAATACTCTTAGCCATTGGAGAGTATTATGTCTTTATAATATTGGACCATTCCTAGTCTGATACTCGTATATTGTCGCAATTCAACGCCTAAAATATTTTATTTTATTTGTCTGTTGTTTTGGGACAATAAAAAAATACAAACGTGCGCATGTGTTAGTGTGTGTATATGTGTTTATGTGCGTGTGTTTTGTATGCGTTTTAAGATAAGTTTTGTAGAAAATTTTACAAAATTTAATCACTGATATTATTTCTTTGGGTTATTTAAGCAAAACGCTGGTAAGAAATGACGCGTCATAAGCAAAAAGGTAGTTTTTTGCCAAAATCACAAAATGAGTCAAATATGAGGTAATATTCTACAAGCAATTTCGAACCGTTTGATATATAGCAATGAACAGTAAAAAATATTTTAGTAGGGAAAACTATATAATGTTTAATAAGATGTTTAAGCAATAACACAATATCTAGATATTTATAATTAAAAATTCAGTGTAGATATGACAAAAACTGGTTTAATGCTTTAAAAACAATTAACATTACCATTTTTTTACTAACGATTATTTACAGTTTTTTTATTATTTGCATTTGATAAATACTCAAAAGTGTCATATCTCAAAATATAACTAGCAAATAACTGCGCTTTTGTTTATGATGGCAGAATACAGAATACCTGACACCCTTTAAAACTTTAACCAATAGTATGTGATTCTTTATCTCCATAAATATACAAATTTATTTCATACATATGTTTTTTTATAGTTTAATTTTTTATCATTTACATAATTATTTTAATTTTGAAATAATAGAGAAATATCACTTATTTAAACATTTTTAAGTAATAAAGGTCTATGAAATGCTTTTCAGTAAAAAAAATACATTTTTGGTACTTATTAGTAGCATTAAAAATATTTTTAAATTTGTAATTTTGAAGTCCCGCAAAAACGGTTATTCCATTGGTCACGCCCCTTATACGTCAAGATTCATGTTTATTTGTTCTCGACCATTCAAATTTGTTAAGAATATTGTCACTAATATTGACGTCACAACTATCAAGGTCAACCATGTCACGTTTTTCTGGTGACGTATTTTTTTAAAATTTCTTTTTAAAATTTATAAATGAAAACATTTTTCCACAATATCCATATTGATTTCGAAAATACAATTAATTATTCTAAACCCATTTCATTGGTTTTGTTGGTATGCGATATTTCCCAATTCCCTAAAATTCGTAAATAACTTTTGCTGAAAAAATTGGGAGTCGAGTTGTGGTGCACTGGGATTTGAACTTCGGAATTTCGATCCGTGAGTCCACAACAGTATCACGGTGTCACAACCCGCTTTAAAATGTATGTGGAGATATTTTATGTGGCCAGTGACATTTTTCAGGAAAGCACCTCTTCTTGTGTCTCTTTCCTTCCCCCTCCCCGCCCCAGGGGATTCCTGAGCAATCTGCGTCGAGTGGCGGGACTCAATTAAACTTTAAGATGATATGCACACCCGCCCTCACACCCACCTTCCGCCCGCCCAACCACCCGAGGGACTGGAGCAGATAACACTTGTGTTTTTAGTTACAGCAGTGGTTTGATCGCGCTCTGATGTTACTTACGCCTCGCGAAAAACTAATGTATAAAAAAAAACATTCAAATGTTTATTAGACAATTCATACTGTTTATGCTTTCATATATTTGTACCTATAAAATATTATGAAACTGAATATATTTATCCGTCTATTCGTGTAGTGGTTACCATGTTTGTCTAAGGTGCATGAGTTTTGGGATTCGGAAGCTTGATTTCTTTCGCCAATAAAATTAATACTTGTTTAAAAAAAACAGGTTTAAAACAATATTTCTTATTTTTCATTTCATTAATTGTTTTTTTTATGTAATTATTCATTATGGAATAATACAATATGTACTTATATTGCACAATTTGTGGAAACCTGTAATTGGTTCTAAGGTACTTTTTAATGATAACTATAAATGTGTAGAATTACTAGATTTCCAAATAAAATAATTTATTGATTTTATAGTGATTTATTTATGTAAGATGGTAGAATTACAATTACCTTTATTACGTATGAATCAAAATAACTAAAACACCATTTCGGTCTTATAAAGACATTTTCAAACAAAATTAAGTCTTTTTTGAACGCATTTTTTTCCCACTTAAATATTCGTGGGTAATATTTAAAAAAATCATATACGTGTAAATTTTACAAGCGCGGAACAAAAATCTCCCTCATGTTTAACAATTTAAAAGAAGAGTCTTATCTATTACGTTATTTTATTAAGTTAATGTTTGAACATTTATATCGATACTAAAGTACGTAATTTAGTAATTTCACAATATATCCACCCCTACATGCCTCACTCCCGTACAACACCCCGACCCTTGAATGATCCCAGAACCCTTCACTAAAAACAATATCGCCGTATTAAATGTCCCTCACTGCTCTCCGCTAACTGCCATTATTTCACATCGAAACTCGATACTCGGACAAAATGGGATTCGAAAATTTGAGACAACCTTTCAGAATACGTTAAATCACGTCAGAGCGACATACAAAAACAGCCATTATAGTCATCCAACCCGACATAAACTAAACTCGGTATCAAAAATCCCGATGAGGGTGTAATACCGGGTAAAAATGTTTTCGTTATGGTTTGCTAGAAGGGAAATAGTGTATTAAAATACCATTGAAGAGCTGAATAGGCGCTCAGGAGTAAGGCATGAATGGATTTGGTAAAGGTGCCGAACCTTTTGTTGCACGTAAGTGTTTGCGAACGCCCATTTAACGGTTTAATTTCGGGGATTTATTTTATTTTATAATCAATTGGATAACCCAACAAAACGCCCAGTACCCCTTTTATTAGAATTCGATGGTCAGAGAGAAAGAAATGTTTTGCTTCGGCGGCAACTTAATACTCCATTGATTTACAGATTCGTTCTACTTTGATATAGAAATTAAATCTACTCGATTTCTAATCGAAAAAAATGTATGGATCATGTGCGTTTCTTTTATTTATAGGTAGGCATAGCATGGCGGGTTAAAAGCGGTTAGGTATGTGGATTAATTTGGAACCCTTTTCAATAAAGAAAATAAAAAAGAAATTGATTTGATTCACGTACACATTTTATTATAATTCTCTAAGCTGTTTTGCCTTGTACCTATCAAAAATTAAGAATTATAAAAATACAGTGTTGCAATCCTATTTGAACTTTGCGCAGTAGAAAAATATATTTTACCTACGTATTGAAGTGAATTTCTTATCCGAATTTCGGTCCAATAAATACTTATTTTTACGTTTCGCCTAATTCATATTTCACCTGTCATTTTGTACGTTATGTAACTTTTTGCATAATTTATGAATTATGAACATCATGTATGACTTAACTTTATACTGTAATTTAAATGCGATAACACAAGGTGTAAAAGAGTAAAAACAAGAGAAGTAACCAAACCATCCTTATTATAGTGTTTAAATAAGGATGGTATTTCCATTCTTATTCTACCACTATGCCTCTGCGTATCTTTATACCAGGTATATAAGAATATCCCCGAAAACATAAGATGCGGTTATTATTATTTTTACTCGATAATAGTATATGTACCACTTTATTTATTTTTAAAAAAACAGTTCTCTTTTTTATACCGCACCCTACATCCGGTGTATTATTTCTGAGAGTATTTACTTCAGGTAAAGTATTATCATCTCTATAGGAATACTTTATAAAACCTTTAAACGTTTTGTCGTTAAAAACAATAGGTACGACCCTTTACGAATATTATTTTTATCCTCGTATCAAAGTGGGTTAGCAATTATTTATATAAAAAAACTGCAAACTTCAGTAAAAAATTAAACTTCTCGAACAAAACAATTAGATGATTATTTGTAAACACGAAAACAATTCGATGATATATTTTTTCTGTCTAAAATTGAGATCTGTTTATAGATCAATCAAATGAAAAATTCTCACTACGTTTTTATACTAAACTTAACTATTAAATTAAATATGAAAAAACATGTCCTCCTTTTTTTAAAATCAAAGTTAGATATATTCATTTTCAAATAATTCAGATGCAAATTTTAGAATAGTAATTGTATTTACAAAGTTACACATCAGATTTGTATGCGAATACTTAAAAAATATTATTAATGTTAAAATAACATATTATTTAAGTCAAAAACAAGGCCTATTATTTAAGTAGGCTATGACCAAAAACTGAAGAAGACATAAAGCGTTAACCATTCCATGTGTAAATAGATTTATGTAATCACATACTTTAATATTTAAAAAAAAAAACATAAGGAAAAAAGGTTTTACTGACATAACCCGTACCGATGGCATTTAACAATATACTCGTACCTGTCTAACAAGGGTAGGTACAGACAGAAAACTTAACACACAACTTTAAAAACAAATGAGTATGCGTAAGTATATGTAAGGGCACGACGATAAAACAAGAACACCTTCTATTAAATAACATTTTAAATGATATATTTGGCATTTTTCTTTAAATTTATGATTTATATTATAAAACATTTTTTTAAAAATACATTTTTTACGAACTCAAAACTGATTTGGCCGAACGGCATAATCTGTTTTACCTCGACTCATGCCCATCACATTTGTTATTAAAAATGTAGGAGAGTAAAAACTATTAAAGAATGGATTAACTAAAACTACAATGACTTACTTACCTGGCGACTATTTGAATATTATCTTTTATTTATTTTTAAATTTTTTCACGCTCATTAGGCTTTTACGTACATGGAAGTTATACAAAACATGAGTGTATAAACAACATTTTTTTTTAAATACCATATAAACCAATAAAAGATAAAACACTGTTTAGAAGTAAAGTTGGTATAAAAAAATATGAGTATATTTTTATTTTTATTTGTATTTTATTAGGGAAATCAACAGTTCTACATACATATTTTTAGTAAACAAACAGATATAGTGTATAAACTCAGAACCAATAACAGATTTCCACATAGTATACAAAGTTAGTAAAGAATATATATATTACATATCAAATAAATACAAACAATTTATACATATAAAAATGTTATTTTCAAGTACTCAATAATCAAAGATTTTTTAAATATTAATTTTAAGAACATTAAGTTACTGTAAATTGGGCGGGATAAGGACAAAAAAGGACAAAAATGCTTGAAGAGAGGATAAGGAGGGGGGGGGGGAGATGTACATATTTATTATTATAATGTCTACTAAGTTACATAATACATTTTTAGTTTAAATTTTAAATCTGACAGAGTGATGTTTGTATAATCTATATTTTTAAATTTTGTATTGTACATTGAAAAAGTCCTACGAAAAAAAGCATTTTTAACATGCGATGTCTTACTTGTTGGTACATGAAACAGGTGGTACCGTCTACAAATCCTGGCTGGCACATGTATTGTTATTAAAACAAGCAGCTCTGTACAGTCAACCATTCCTGTCACAATTTTGTAAAGCAGTAGTTGATATAAACAACATACATTTTAAAAAATACAATAAAATGAAATAAAAGATAGGAACATTGTTTAGAAGTATAGTTGGTATAAAAATAAAAAGATGAGTGCATAAAGAACATAAATTTAAAAAAATACAATATAAAGAAATAAAATTGTTAGAGGTGTAGGTAAGGGTTGTATTGTTCCCAATACAACACCTACCTACTGGCCACAAGGTACCCCCACATACCTAGACCAACAGGCCATTCTTCAGCTAGCCTCCTCTGTAGACACTTGTCCACTTGTTACTATTGTTTCTCTGTATATCTTGTAAATATACCATACTAAGTAAAAATAAGAGTTTTACTACAAGACCACCAAGGCCACCCCATAACAAAAATAAAACAGTGTTTAGAAGTAAAGTTGGTTTATAAAAAAATAAAAAAAAGAAGCTATAGAAGCTAGATATTTAAAAAAAAAATAGATAAACAAATAAAATACAAACATATTAAATAAATACAGTTTAAAGGTTTAAAGCAGCTGGGTACATAATATTACAATACAACTTAAACAGAATATTAAGTTCTATTTGATATGAAACATATACATTGCTTTTTAAAATTTACAAGACTCACGTTAAAGACATCGATGTTGTTAGCATATTGGTTCGCAAGTACATGCATCCGTACTACTGGTGAATTCGCGCTGTAATTGGTCGATGATGGACCGCAGTAGAACAGAGTATTACATCGGGTTACTGGATACAAATTTAAAATCAACATTAAAAAGCATATGATGACTACTCTAACCAGACGAGACATAACGATACCAGACTTGACCATATAGTATGTGCAAGTCACTCTCCAAGCACAAGAGTTAGTCTCTTTTTTGGAGAGTTACAGTTATAACATTTACTAGATGTATAAAAGTAGATTTGTATAGATTAAAAAAAACCGTAGCTTATTTTTAAAATTATAAATTAATGAAACTTTTAAAATGGACGATTATTGTCAGATTCTGGTAGTCTCTTCGAAAAGTGGTGTATATATTACATTGTACACGCTAATTTTCAGCTACTTAATTTTTCTAGGGTAATAATCACAGATTCAGTGGTAATAATAAACCAATCTGCATTTTCATCTCTCTCCTGCGACGTATTGAAATACGAGTATTCGAGATTGTTTTCAAATAGTAATATGTTAATAAACAACTGTGATACAAAATTTCTTCGCCGTTCAGGCAAGAGTCGGGTTGTGGTCCTGTGGCCAGTATCTCGGACTCACGGATCGAAGGTTTGTGGTTCGAATCCCACTCTACCCCAACATTCCCATTTTCTAATTGTGAGTTATTTACAACTCGTTGAAAATGGCCCTCAAAATGAAATATTTGGACAAATCATAAAAACGCATATATTTCTTAAAAATAAATTACTAATACAAAAAACATCATTTTAAGAAATCGCAATTTGAAATTTTGGAGATCAAAGAAAAATCATGTTTTCGGGTTTTGGAGGTTTTTTGTACACAACATAATTCATTCATGACTTTTAAACAAATTCTATAGCTGACTTCTGATGCATTAAAATATCTGGAAAGTTTTTAATGAGACAAGGTGGCTAAAATTTGGTGAAGTGAAGTAAAGTGACCTTTCATAATTTATAATCTGGACCATGCCTCCTTCACATCACGGACGATCTCTTCGTTCTGGTAACGAGAGAACCCTTTTAATACCCCGTCATTGCTCTAATTTTCTTGCCTCCTCTTTCACAGTGGTAGCCGCTCTATTGTGGAATAATCTACCCACTAATGTTAGAGACGCCCCTTCTTTATTTACATTTAAGTCAAGATTAAAATGACACTATCTAAATATTTAAATTGTTTCTTTATCCTTCTACTTTCCTTCCCATCCCCTCTCCTATCTTCATAGTATAGTGTTAATTTTTTTATATATTTACATTTTGTTAATATTTTTTAATTTTTTTTGTTTAAAATTGTTAGATTCAATATGTCCATGTATTTATAATTTTCTCAAACTGAACGGTTTGGGTGGGTAGAAAGAAATTGCCTTAAGGTAATATGCCCGCCCTTATATATATATATATATATATATATTGTATATGTATATAAAGTGTCAAATAAATAAATAATAATGCAAGCCATAAAAGTTAGTGAAAGGAAAAAAAATATAATGTATAATTATTATAATGTTGTGGTTAAAAATAGTTTTTTACATTACAAGAAGTATTTTTTTAGAATAGTTTTTATGGATAACAATGTACTCGTAAAGTCACCTTGTAAAAAACTAATAATTCGGATTTACGCATTTTTTTCTAACTCAGTTTCCTTGATGGTGCTTGCCTCTTAAAGAACATAATTCTACGCTTTGAATGGCACATTTAACTAAAAATTGTCATTTTTAGGGTAAGTGACTTTTGCCAGAACGACCACGATATAATCAAAGAAGGGTAGAGTAAAGACCAAATTTCGGAGATCCGAACTGGTCTGCTGAACTTTATAGTACTACGGACCAGCCACAAGGTGACCGATCAAAAAAATGGTTTCGCCTTTATATATTATTTATATTATTGATAATAAAACAAAGCAGTAAAATTATTGAATCTGTTTAAGTATAATACAGATAGATATCCATGAAGTAATGTAGCTTCCCGCGGAGTCGAGCCGGGCGCTGCTGGGTGCTGTGTCCCGCAGGGGGCCCGGTATAAATACACGCTCTGCACGAGACGGGGTTCCGATATCGACGGGGGGCGCTATTGTATCGTGGATATAGCGATGCATTCATAAGTACATTCTGTAATTTAACCGTATGATTAAATTACAAAATGATCTAATCATAATATTTCTTGGATTTTATTGTAAGCGTTAAGAGAAAATTGTGTTTTAAATACTTATATTATACATATAAATATATGCTATTCTATGTCCGGGTGGATTAAAAATATGATTATGTATGTAAAATAGAACTAGAACCCTGAACGAGTATTTTTAACTGGATGGCTACTGTCAGGTAAAAATCCTGAAAGGGAAAATCCAGTGGAGATCTGATGATAAGTCTGCCTCGTAGCGTAGTGGTTGATACGTTCGCCTACCATACTTGAGGTTCTGGGTTCGATTTCTGGCAGGCCGGAAGTGAAACATTTATTTTAAAGGTTCCGCACAGCAATATTTCACTGTTCCTGGACCAGTATGGGATTAGAAAATTATTATGACGATCTTTGTGTTATCCATCGCTGCTACAATATGTTTCATTCGAAATTTATTTATTTATTATCATATTATAAACGTAAAGTTATACATTTATACAAAGTTACTTTATTCACCCCGTTCTAAGACAGTCAAAAAAATTTATTAAAAACGGTTATCAATACATATAAAAAATAAGTAAATGAAGTTGACTTAGTACAAATATAGTAAAACTATAGTGGAAAAATTAAAAAAAATACGTAGTAAAAATAATTTTTATAAATGTAGTAAAATACATAGTAAAAACACATTTAAAAAACCCAGTAAAATTAGTCATCATCATCATGATAACATCATTCCCTTTCCGTACCTAATGGTGCATAGGGAACTGCATTGGTAAATAATTCGCAGCGTATCTTTATCATTTTTGTTACAAAAAGGTAAGATGATAAGTCTTACGCTTCAGGTGCCAGTCCAGGGATTATAAAATATACTAGTTTAAAAACGCCCTTTAAAAAAAATAAAAATTCATGTCAATCATGCAGGAAATCGAACCCGAGACCTCTTGCATGGTAGGCAAATGCACTGACCATTACACCACAAGTCCAAAAGTAAAATGCATAGTAAAAACAAAATACATAATACGTAAGAAACATAGTAAAATATATATATATGTATAGCAAAATACGTATTTAAAAAAAACGTACTAAAATACGTAGTAAAAAGAAAAAAACTAAGCAAAAGGTATAATAAATCAAATATCTAGATATATAGTAAAAACAAGGGGTTCAAACTGTCAGTAGGGTCGTAATGAGTCACATCTTGCTGGAGGGTGTGATTCTATAAAATGCTGCGAATGCCTAGTTGCATTCCATCGGCAGCACTATTGACTGGTCTTACTCGTCAGCGTAAACTTCGAAAACCCTGGGTAATAGGATCAGACTCATGTCGGTGTGATCACAGCAGATAACGAGAGAATGAAAGGGGAGGTTCTGGCGCCTCCAAACCAAAACTATCCAGCTAAGGGAAGGTAACCCCGACAAAAAATTCACCAGAGATGGCAACGGGAAACCACTCTGGTCATCTTTTCCCAGGAATCACTATGGCGAGTACATCCAATAAGCAGTTGTTCTAGCTGCGGAATACAAGAGTAACGCAAGACCGAGATGCTTTCGCTGTAGTGATCGCCAACGTCGGGGGGACCTGACAAGGCACCGCAAGAAGATAGAAAAACATATTTGAAAAAAACATAGTAAAAACAAAGAAAAAAGTAATGAGGATCTGCAAAATTCAATCAGTTAATGTATTTGTAACGACATCTTTTAACACAATGATAAAATAAAAATGATAACGACAATGATTCTTAAATTACAGCGTTTCTGCTGTTATCTCATACTTAGGTTATGTGGGTGTAACGCGTTTAGTTTGGTGTTCAATTGTTGGCAATATTAACTGCAGTCGGCAGTCCCTTTGGGATGGTCAGGTCAGGGTTGACGTAGTATGCGGGTATGCCTAATACACCCGAAGACTACCTACCGCTTATGATACCATTGCAACATAGCTTTATGGTTATACCGTGTCTCCGTAATATTAATATTTTCCTATTTTTATTTAAGAATTAAAAAAAAACCATTTTACAGCATATACCAAAACATTAATATTTTCCATTCATTTTTTTATTTTTTCCCACCAAACAGGCCCAACGAGGAACTTCAAGCCCTACGGAAAATTTAATACAATATTTTTTTTTCCCGCCGTAAAACTTTAGGCATTAAATTGTATTGCAGTTTCCTGAAAATGTACGAAAATTTTTATTTTTTTTAAACTTAATACTTTGAACGACGTCACTAGTTCATATGAATCAACCAATGATAAGAGGGTCATGAAAGATTTCCGGTTTGCTTGCCGTCAATGGACCAATGGGAAGAACTGATCGAGAAAAGGCGGAAGAGAACCTCTGACGGCACACGCGGAGTTATTTCACAAATAAAAAACTTTAAAAAATCACAGCGCTGATAATACGATTCATAAAAATTGAAAAAAAATGGGTTTAGTTTAATAGTCTGTTAAAACATTAAAAAATGTTTAAAAAACACTGAACTTCCTCTTACATGGGTTGATTACAGCACAGAACATCTAGGTTTAAATACATTTAATTGTCATCTCACCGGAAATGAACCCGTAACCCCCATGCGCACTTTAGCCAACACTTCTTGGTTCGAGGTTAATGTATTTTAAATTTTATTTCTAAATCATGATACTTTTTTCTATATATT
Source organism: Micrasema longulum (assembly GCF_059751315.1). Lineage (NCBI taxonomy): Eukaryota > Metazoa > Arthropoda > Insecta > Trichoptera > Brachycentridae > Micrasema > Micrasema longulum. The sequence goes on from NW_028277985.1 coordinate 13,179, forward strand.
ATATAAACTACATGCACATGTCTCAACTAACAATATTTAATATCATACGAATTTATTTAATTTTCTTTCACTTTACATATTTTAGGAAAAAACAACACCTTTTACTTTAAATGCATACTTAATATAAAAATTATAAAACACGTAAATTGTACACGAAGTCTTTATACATTTTTTTCTGTTGTATTGAAATTAAACTATCCGTTATAAAATTTGCACGATGTGAATATAGAGAGAATGATTATAATAATTGAATATAAATGATTGAATAAATAAAGAAGAAAAAGAAGACCTGGTTTTGGTCCCGTTGCTAGTGTTGCGGACTCATGGATCAAAGGTTCGAGGTTTGAATCCCACTCTACCACAAATTGGTTCACTTTTTCTAATAGTAAGTTAAGTACAACTAGTTGAAAATTGCCGTAAAATTTAAATATTTGGGTTAATCATAAGATGGTAAATATTTTTTTTTTCTAAAAAACTCAATTGAAATAAACATATTTTTATGTGAGTTATTTCACTCTTATTTTGCAATATTTTATAAAACCAACACGTACACCTTTATTCACATAAACGCACATATATATATTTGTTTTTTTTAAAGAGATAATAAATACAATTAGTTTGACACCCCTGAAACATTATTTACAAACAATTATATACTTACTATCTATATTGGTTCAACATACTCATTTAGTTGTACATAGGAAAAAGGTACTAAAGACATTACAACAAGAACCAATGAACCAAAAATGAGTCTGTTTATCTTTATATATATAATTCCTCTGTACGTGTGTCCTCGTGTCACCGTACTCCTCCTAAACGGCTAAACCGATTTACGTGCGGTTTTAAGAGAAATATAGATATTTGCGCTGTGCGCTGTGCGTGTTCGTAGATATTAAAACCTTCAATCGAATATGTAAAAAATAAGTTAGGAGCATAAATGTTTTGTTCATCGATCTACCAGGGTTGCATTCGATGAGAATGCATTCGCAAAAAAATTGAAAGATGTTGTTTTTTTGTGTGTAAAAAAAGGTTGTTTTTGAATGTTTACAAACAGCGTTAGTTTTTTGTGGATCTCAATCAGATTCTTTCCTTAAATTCCTTATAATTTCTACCCATTTATTTATTTTTGTTGGATTTTTGGTAATACTAAAATAATATTAAATTCAAAACATTCATTTAAATCGTATTCCTATTTAAGTACACCCCTATGTTGGTGAGAAGACCGGAGTTTGACGTTTGCAAAAGAATGTCATATTTGAAAAAAATGTTATTTTATGTTTTGGAATTCAACCATAAACAAGTACCTCGGTACCTACTCAAATTCAATATTATTTGAATATTAACAATTTTAAGTTTTGGAATTTAATCACAAACAAGTACCTAGGTACCTACTTATTAATGAAATGTATTTTTCCAAGGTAATAAATAGCAGGCAAGCCAACGTCATAGTTCTACATTATCTCTGGCCAACGTTCGGGCAGGACAACGTCTGTCGGGTCCGCAAGTAAATATGTAAAATTCAATTTAATTATTCTATTCATCCTCATAATCGTAGAGATTTTTCTCTGTTTGTGATAAAACCGAAAGTGTCAATAATCAATTAACCATTTGAATGGTTACTTTACTTTCAAATGAAAACGTCAAATAATTTAGATTTATCGAACCTCATGAAAAATCTACGTTATTATCACAACGGTGTAAATTTCTGCGCGAACGATATTCAAAAAAAATATTTAACTGGATGAAATCGTATCGGAGGCTTAATAGGAGAAAGTTCATTAGATGGGAAGATAAAAATGAGTAATTTGTAAGACGAAGGCGCTGCGGGCATATTGCGGGCCTCCTACTCCGCGCCGCTCTTGGCGGGAGGAAAAAACCGAATCGCACGCTCTATCCGGTGATTGGCTGGGCGGCGCCAGGGCCCCCCGGGGGCCATAGAGCGCCGGAATGGGCCCCCGGACGCCCATAAGGCCGGGCCCCGCGCCCCGGGCCGAATAATTAGGGCTCTCTGTTTAGATAGCGCCAGTTTTATTTCTCCACGTTACTGCACCCCTTATCTATGTCCGGACACCGGCCTAGGCGCCATTAACTAGAGAAGCGCATAACCAATTGATGGACACAATCGAATGATTTATAACCGGTAATTAGAATAATAATTTGGGTGGTTGATAGTCGGCTCAAATATGTAATACGATAGTCGGCTTGATGAACAATAATCGGTGTGGGTTGTGTTCCCATAATACGAGTAGTATTGCTGATCCTGGATCAATCCGCACTTCGCTCTTCGCCTTACCACAAAATTATCATCGTATTCCACACTTACGAATAGTCAATATATAAATATTTGAAAATATAAGTTCCTAATATTTTATATTTCGTCTCAAAAAATTCTCTCCATATCATAAAATTTGTCAACCTTGAAACGTGTAGATATTTTTTTAAAACGCTAACCTTTATTGTTTTTAATGATAAAAAATGGAAAACACTTACGGCTTGCCTACCACATAGCGCACGCCACATCTAAGGACTTAAGTCTTCCTGGCGGTGCCCACATTCAAGGAAATATCGTTCGTTGTAGAATGACAAAAGTTGGTTGAAGGAGCTCTCTCTAATTTGGTAGCCTTGGTATCTTTGTGCGGAAAGAAGGTAAGTAAAAAGTAAATAACACGAACTTTATTAAATTAAGGAAATGCGGGAAGTCAATTCTCCACAAAGGGGATTAAATGGATTTTTAGGATTTTTTGGAACATTTTTATCCGATTTTTTTTTGTATCGATTTGTTGTGGGAAGGTACTTTATTTTTTTAAACCCCAAAAAAATAAGTGCCTATCTATAACCTACTGTTCTTTTAATAATGTTTTTTGGGTTCCGACTTATTTCAATTGTTATTATTGACAGTTATAAAAAAAACTCTCTAAATAACACAATATTTCGTTACTCGAAATAAGACAACCACCTTAACAATTTCAGTTTTAGTGGTGCAGAGCAGAGTTTATTTAATAATTTAAAATACATTTATCAATTTGTTCCCCACTAAGTTTAAAGACTTTTCGATGGGACACATTTTTTTATTATGACAGGTTTAGTTTACATTATTTTATTTATATTATACAAATTAATTTATCAACAGGAACATTAAAGTATTTAGAAGAGATTTCTTCAGTTCTTTTTTTCATTTGAAGATCTTTCAAGTTAATGGTGGTTTCTGGGAGATCATTGAACAACCTTGGAATAACGCAATTTGATGTTCGCTCTCCGAAGTCATTTGTAACTCGGGGAACGATCAGGGAGCTCTTACTTTTTAATCTAGTGTTGTCAGTGTGAGAAACTCTTTTTTTTATATTGTGAATCATCAAAGTAATCTACAATCAATTTGTGGTCATAAGGTTGTTTTACCGGCTGGACATTACAGAAATTAAAATATTCACCTTCGCGCATATGTTTCGCCTCACGGATTATGCTATCTGGTACAATCCCCTTTAACAGTCTCATCTGAATATCATAAATTTTACCCAGATGAGACTAGAAGAGACCCAAAACACGCACTTTGTAATATCTAATCGATTCAATGAGTAAATTATATATGTATTTTAACGTTTTGAAAGGTAGTATGCTTTTGATTTCATAAATGACTTTAAGCCAGTACCTTTATTAGTCGCAGATTCTATCAATACAAACACCTCTTTAGATTCAATAATTAATCCTTAATATATATGACTATTTACAACATCTATAATAGAACAATTACATTTACTAATTAAATATTAAATATTGGGTTTTCAATGATGACCGAAATAATCGAATAATAATCTTTTTAAAATCATCTAATACATCAATAATTACATAAATCGATTTATTCGATAGTCATTACCGGTTATGCCCACCCCTCCTATTAATGTCCACCACTAATGGCCAAGAACTGACTGTGATTCCACGGTCAGTCAGCTTCCCGCGCCGTCCGTCTTGTACGAGCTCTATAAATAAGGGAGCGTAATGTTTTCTATGTTGTTCTTATTGCAAGGGGATGCTAAAACGCCCACCGGAACTCATTTACCAATGTTCAATACTATAGTTATACACGCTTACATTCACAAACACATTGTACATTAAACTACCTAATAAAATCAAGGAAGTGAACAGCTCAACCTCATAAAACAGATCTCAAAGACTCTCATGAAAAACATTTTGATAATGTAATTTGTCTTTTTTTTAAAGTCGTCGTTCTGTCTTCATTTTACGTAAACTCCCCTTATTTATGTATTAATTAATAACCGTAGCTAATTCTTACAAATTGTATTCCATAGTTAAAAAGAAATTAAATATAATATACATATTACATAAAGTTTAGTTTATATAAATCAACTCTTTTAAATTATTTCAAGATAGTGAACTATAACTTACATTTGTCAAGCTATAGTTATTTATGAACCCATACAATATTTTTTTAATTTTGATTACTTTCTCTTTACTTTTTTTCTAGTTTTTGTATATTTTAGTGAACATGAATTATATGTTTATTGGATTCTTATTTTTAACTTTAGAAAAAAAAAACATTTTTTCTCCTTAATTTAGATTTTGTAATTTTCTTTTTTTTTGTTCAATGTAATTATGATTAAAGATATACCTACCGGTCATTTTTTTTAAAAATAGCTTTAAAAAAAATAAAAAAAACACGTTTTTCGTACTTTTTTACTTTTATATTCCTTTTAAAGTTTCTTTATTGTTTTTAAATTCCTTAGAATGACTTTTTATTTTTTTACGCAATATCTTAGCGTGTTCATTGAATGAAACCATTGTGATATAATATGCACATAAAAACTTTTTATGTTTTTTTTTGTTTTTTCCTTTTTTATCTACTGCATTGAAGTGGTTATTTCTACACAATATATATTTTTTGTAAAGTAAAAGGCACTACGTGCCGTGTATATTTATAAATAAATAAATATTAAGTTTATAAATCTTATAAACAAATTGTGATGTAAGCACAGGCACAGGATGTTCAAACATGGGCAGAATGGTGAATGTTACACAGTGTGTAATGTGGCCACTTAAATCAGCCAATGACGGGTCATAAGTCCTGTAAATGCCTTGACTTCCACATTCCCTTCTCAAAAACGTTTTCTCTCTCTGTTGAAATAAATTTAAATAAGAATACTAATTGTTACACAGTACGTAAAGTGATCCCTTAAACCAGCCGATGAAAAATTCGAGTTTCATATTTCCTTCTTTAAAAGTTTGTATGTTTATTTCTCTTGAAATGTCAGCTAAGCTTGATTTTTTTAGGGTTAAATCCAGTATTTTTTGTCTGCAAATGATTAGAATTGATCACAATATTGTTTATCTTTATTTATTCATCGTCTCACTCAATGCTGACCGTCGTGATCTCCGGGGATGTCAGAAGCAAGGTGCATGATACGCCTCCATTTATCCCGATCCTGGCAGCGCTCAATTATGACCCCGTTAATTCCGATACCGGCTTCTTGCTCGCTTATTTTATTGCAAAATTCTGCACAATGCATTTAACAAATGAATATGAACAATATTCATTTCTCTATTTGGTTTGAACATTGTTTATTTTTATTTGTTAACGATTAAGTTTAACTATTGACCGTCTTATTTTTATTTTTCGACGCTGAAAGCATAATGAGTTATTACGTCGGGGTTGTATTGTGAAACGCGCGCTTTAGAATATAACGTCAACCGAAATTTAGTGCCACTTTCCAAACATTTTCACCCCCGCCCCGCAGACAATTGACTTTATTATTTGATGAACCTACACGAAAAGGGTTGTTCTTGAAAACGAATAAGAATAAATCCTTGCGAAAATAAAATAGGTAGTGGGAAAAGTTTTATGAAATATCGCTTCGAGGCTTGATGCCAAAAGTAAACTCGTGGGTGACGTGAGCTTTATTGTGAAGTTATTGATAGTCAAAGTTTAAGGAGTACAATATGCAACTACCCCGAAGGCCAACATCCCAACATGAACAAAGGGGGCTAATATTAGGTGTCATATTTCAAGAAATTAGACAATAAATAAATCACATTATCCGACAACCATGTTGATATGAATATAAGTAATTTAATATTTAAATTAGTTAAAATGTACTCTTTTCTGTTGTAATTTAAAGAAATGCATGTGGGTTATTTAAAAAGGGGAAAATAAGCGTGTGTGAAATAATCCAAAGACAATTTCTCTTTACTACCCCTTGAGGAAGCAATGTCGACTTGTTGAGTTGCGACCGCGAACCGGGTGCCCCCTCGACGCCCTCCCCCCACTCCTTGCACCACCCACAAACAAACGGCACGAAACAAAGGTAGAGGAGAGGGGCTATCAAAAACCCTATCAATATTTCAAATTTATATTTTCTCCCGCCCGGGTTGACTCTCGTTATGGGAACTTGCGAAATTTAATTCAACAACTCTCGCTCGACATTCAACTTTGCCCCATAAAGACCGGAAGAATAATATATTTTTTCCTTTGTCATTTACTCACTTTCAGGTTATCTTTTATGATTAATTGTGTTGACATTATTTGCTGTTATTATAATTACGTGTACGCACATACTCATTAAATATTAATTAAATTGGTTATTGTTAAAATACACTTCAGAGCACTTTTCACCAAACGCATTTTAAGAGTAAATGCATTTAAGTAATATTTTTTTATTTTATGCATAAAAAATGTGTTGATAACTATGGACAGTTCATTTTTCTTACTAATGAAGATATTAAAAATAAAAAAAAACCAATAAACATATTATGACTAATAAACAAAACACGCCTAATTATTAAGTATATAATATTAATTCCCGTTGTGTGGTCTCGTTGTACTGTCGTAGACGATCGTGAGGTCCGAGTTTCGAACGACGCTCAACCACAACTTGTTTCCCATTTTCTAACACGGTTTTTTACGACTTAACGAAAATAGTACTAAAATTGAAATATTTTAGTATTTTCTGTCAATATGTTTAAGAGGATACGCGATGCCAGACAATTTTGATGAATATGTATTTGAAAATATTTTTTCTGTCGCGCTCTCGCAAATGCTTCATTGATACTGTGTGAAAAAGACATCTGCGCATCGGACTCCTTTTACGTAACTAAAATTAGCATAAAAAAATCTAATTTGAATATTTTTTTTAAACACTCATTTTGCTTATAATGATGGTTTAGTGATCCCTAAAATTAGTAATAAATATGGCAGTAGAACATTGAATTATATTCTACCTTTCATTTTCAATTTAATTCGTACTGACCTTAGATCTTATAATATATGTAACAAAAATAAAATTAGAAATCGGCTTCTCAATCGAGAGTTTTTATATTAATTATCTATAAATACTGTGTTCATATTTGATTTTATGTATATTGTTTTTTTTCGTGATATAAGTATTTCATGATATAAATATAAGTTATTACATCATCACAATGGAATTCCATCAAGAATTGTCAATAAATAATACTAATCAAATAAAAATATTTGTATTTTTTCTTTTTGATTAAGCGGATACATTTAAACAACTGCTCTATATTTTGGCTGTAATTGTTTATGTGAAGATATTTATTTTTAAGTAAGTTGTATATGTATGATATATATTTATGTATGCAAACTTCACCAACAAGCCACAAAAAGTGTCTTAGTGAGGTTTTTGTATTTATTAGATGTATTCCTTGTTTATGTATCTTAATTTTTATCCAAATGTACTATTTAATTAAATAAATAAAAAATAAATAAACAAATAAAATAAAATAAAACAAAGTCGACGTTAGGCTGTCCAGTTTTCCGCATCCGAAAACTAAAGCGATTTGTTTATTATTTTAAAACAAAAAGTTTCAAAATATATTTTTTTATGCCGGTACCTTCGCGTTATTCAAAAATAGTTATCATATTTGTATACCGAACGTCCAAAGACGACAGATGAAACTGGGGGCTTTTAGAGGTTCCTAGATGGTCTAGTTTCTATAATAAGCAATTTATCAAAAAAACAAAAAGATATAAACATATCAATAGTTAAAATCTACAGTGTATAAAAACATAATTGCTTTAGTGCCATAATCCAGGGAGAAAATGCTGGACTACGTGAGTATGAAGAAAAGTAAGATTGTGTTTCCTCTGAAGGGTTATTTCATGATGAAGAATACGTTTTCAGCTCGATGACTCGTAATGTAGTGGTTGGCGTATTCGCCTACCATTCTTGAGGTCCCGTGTTTAATTCCTGCCGAGGTCGACGTGAAATGTTTATTTTAATGGTCATTTAACACTGCTTTATTTTACTGTCCTTGGACTGGTACCTTTTTTTTTTTTTAATTTTTTTTTTAATATTTACAAAATAGTCTTAAATTAAAGTCCTGCTGAGTTGCATACATACAACTCGTCAGCAGGTTATTATAAATTGCATAGATTATTCACACTTAACCTACCAATAATTTTACTTGAAAAACATTACATATTACATTATCAAAAATTAAAAACTATCACTAACACAAAAAACTTTTTTCTATTAACCACAATTTGAGCAAACGTTTCTCTCCTGTATTCAACTCAGTATTTTTAATATTGTTTGGTAACATGTTGAATATTTTAGGTATACTGTATTGCAGTGTCTTTTTGCCATATTTATTGCAATATCTAGAAACAACTAGTCCTTCCATACTAGTAAACCCGTGTTGTTATCATGTACCAACTTGTGTTTATACTCGGAGTGCGACGCATGCTGACAAATTAATTTGTACCTAAGTAGAGCCCTAACAGATAATTTATTTACAGATTTATACATCAATGATATTGAAATATTGTGTCTCTGGTGGTATACATCTTTATGTAGTAGCAATTTGCTCATAGAATTTAGCAAATTTGAATAAAATTAATATTACTTTTACTTGATAACCCCCAGGAAGTTATAGCGTATCGTTTAATTGATTCAGAGAGAGATAAATAAATAATTCGTAAAGTATTAACAGAGACATAATATTTTAATTGGTACATTCTATTACTTATTGCTCTTAATCGCTTACACAAAGCGTAACCTTACCATGTAACATAAAATATCTAGATACGCTGCGATAGGAGTACCAATGCAGTGCTTTATGCACTACTGGGTGCGGATACGGAAATTATGATGATGTTTCAGGGAATCAAACCCGAGACAGAAAAATAGTTATTGATAATCGTATGCACTGATCACTAAGCTACGAAGCGGGCAAAGACGAGAGAGACAACATTTCAAGATATGTACTGTGTGTTTATGGTTCACCATTAATTTTTTACAATGGGGAATGTTTTCGTGTTATAGTCGCGCGTCTCCAGAAGAAGTGTGATCCATCCGAGATTCAAGATTCAGTCTAGTTTGGTAACAAATGAAAGCTGTATTTCCCAAAACACCTTCTTCCAAAGATTGTGTACTTGGAGTTGATGGCAGGATGGGGGCGGAGGCGGGGGCGCGAGCGCAGTCCTTGGGCGGCTATGGGCGGCCGGGGATCAGACGCTCCTGACGCAATCCCCCTTACTGCTAAATGTAACACAATACAGCGGACAGGGGCGTACCTGCAACTTTTTTTACTCACCCCGGTTTCTTTTTTATTATGATTATAATTTTAATTCGAATTGCAAAAAAACGTTGCCGGTTCTTTTAGAATATACTAACGGCCGATAAATTTAAAGGGAAAAAAAACAATTGAACGTAGTTATGCAGAAAGTAGCCAGTCCACAATTTTGGAAAAATGAAATATTGATGTTATCGGGTGCAGTTAGGTTGATTCTATGTTCTGCTAAAAACAGCCAGACCGTTCATGCAAAAAACTGTATTAATCACCTTCGGAAAAAGGTGTCGATCACAAAAACGGCATTTCTCAATTTGCAGAAAACACCCACAAAACTAGAAAAATCTTTTGGTACTATAAAAATTATTTAAACTGGTCAGATACATCATAAGATTTTTGTTTGTAATATTTGAAAAAAACTTGTGTATTCGTTGTTTAATGTTTGTTAAAGTCAAAAACATTCCAACGGTTTTCTGTATAACTACCTTCAATTATTCCAAAAGCAAAACCTTAAAAAAATATATATCATTATGATTTGGTAATTCATCATTTTCTGGAGGAAGATGACACGAGCTGCGGTTGTGGAGAGGTGCAGGACGATCTTCATCTGCTGCGGTGTCCACAAATGCAGCTTACGTGTGAAGATGATTTTTGGATGGCCACTGGCGAGGCGATATCTGTCACTTCACATTGAAGTGGCAAAGTCTATAGTCCGGACCCAATAAGTGAGTAAGGAATAGTTCATCATCATTCCCCATCCACAGCTTATGATGCTTAGATCACTGCATTGGTACAATAATAATAATATGAAACATAAGGAGTATGAAGAAGGGGGTTATTTCTAAGAACTTTTGTAAAAAAATGAATATAGAGCATGCATAGTAAATCAAGACAGTCAATGAGGAACTTTATTCCAACGGGAAATTGGATATAAAAATGTTTTCTTACGAACGGTGAAAATTAGAGAATTAAATTGTGCGACAAAATGAACTTGACAAAATTTCTTGAAAATGTAAACAAATAATCATTTTAAAAAACTGTTTTGAATGACTTCACTTATTCATATGAATCAACCAATGATAAAATATTACAGTAATAAAATACGTGTAAAGTAGAAACCCGGTCACGGGTAAAAAATATAAACAAAAGTAGAATAAAACTATTTACCTATTTTATTATTGTAATTCAAATGCAATTCTACCAAGAAATGTCAGTAGAAAAACTAAATTTATCAATGATAAAAGAGTTGTGAAAGACTTCCGGCTTACGGTAAGTCAACGAAAAAATTGGCAGAAGCCGACCGAGAAGAAGCGAAAGAGAACTTGAGACATCAAACGCGTAGTAACAACACCATATATAATAAAATAATAAAAAAATTGTCAAAGAAATTAACATATTGAAAAAAGTCACCGAACTTCCTCATTGAACCAGGGGCTATTATCAAGGGCAAGTAGACCACTCGTGAGAATATAAATATCGTCCAAATAGCTTGTTTAACTCTTATGATGTCGCATAAGTCTACATAGAATAATATAAGACTTGGATTTATCGCCCTTTTTTATACAAAAAATGAAGTCATATTTTGCTATAAACAGGCCAATATCAAACAGCATAATAAAAATGTTAAATTTTTATTTAAAATAAACTATTACTACTACTACTACTACCATCACGCCATTTCCCCGTAGGGGTAGGCAGAGAGAATGGACCGCCACACACGTCTATCCTGGCATACAATCCTAGCCTCTTACACATTCATACATCTTGTCATACATGCCCTTCGGTTCTGTCTGCTTTTGACGTGACAAGACTTAAGATTTTGGTTTATCTGATCATGCCACGTCTTCCTTGATCATCCTCGTCTCACGTTGCCGTTCATTTTCGCCATATATACTTGTTTTACCATTCTTTCGTCGTCCATTCGTTCTACGTGACCAAACCATCTCAGAGACCCTTTATTAATCTTATCAATTATACTTGACTCAAATTTACACTCTCGCCTGATTTCATCATTCAAATAAACTATTAATATTTGATTTAATAATATCTTATATTTTGCTTTGTGTGACACGACGTTACAGCGCCGTGGGATGAGTTTTTTAGCACAGCCCTTTAAAAGTTAATTTTTGATCCAGCCCTGCGTTCTTTTCGCGGTACCTTTTTATCGCGTATGGATAAATTCATAATGTAGCACGTCCGCGCGATATTGTCGAGTGTCTGGGAATACAGTGACGCGGTGAGGTGATATGTTCGCCCCTCGTTTCTCCCCCGCGGAGGGTAGCCACTGCTGCAGGACTCCCAAGATGCTGCGACACTGATTTCAATATACTCCTTAATATTGTACGGCAAAAGTCAACCACAAAAGGTCACTCGGAAGGCCCGGTTATTCCATTACCAATAAGATTAGTCGTGACCGACCAAGGTTTCGGTTTCAGCCAATTTCGGACAGTAAAACAAATTTCGGCTGCAGTTCCGGTTCCGGCCATTATCGGTCAAAACTTCGGCTCAGCCAAAACCTGCGGTCGGGATGTGTCGGATTACGTTCGGTTGAAATCCAACATCTCTATCTGATTTAGCATGCGTCTCTATCTGAATATAGAAATAAATTGGAGCACGTACATATATAATACTCGGTTCACTAGCGTAGATGGACTAGCTCTCCCTAAATTAAATAATAAATACGGGAAAAGAACACTAGAGTACAATATATCAAAAATATATAATATGCTCCCATTAAACATAAAAAATGAAAAAACTTATAGGCTCAAGAAAAAGACGTATGCTGAAAATCTGGCTTTTAGAACGTGCTTTTTTATATTTAATTTTTTTTAAATTTTTCTTTCTTTATGAACTACTTTTTTTTCTACCTGTAATATATTTCCGATGCACATGGGAATACATATTTTCTTTTCTGTAGTAATAAGAGTTTTTATATGTCATAAAATTTAAGAGAAAAGATTATGTATATATATTAGAACCTAATTTTAAGCACCTGCTGACGAACGGCATTTTTCGCAGTTCAGTAGGACTTGATAATTTAAATTTTTTGTTTATTTTTGATAAATATATTTTTTAAAAGTACACTGTACAATGACTATGCTGTGAATTATTTCGTTGCAAGCTTCTTTTCATTTTTCATACTTTCAGGCATCTCATCATACAATTTTAACTTAATTCATAGGACTATATTTTTTTAAGTGGTAGTCTTATACTATTTATATTTCTCGTTCTATAGTTTTGTACATTTCTATTTAATAATATTTCCCTTATAAAATTTATGTAAATAAATTAACACAGTTTTTTTTTATTTTTACGGCAAGCATTTCAAACATATTCCTAACCATCTTAATGTTTGACTAACCACGTTAAATTTTTATTATTGGCCTCGTTAACAAACGCCAAACAAAGTCGCTTAAGTCGACTGCGACCGGGTTATTCTCAAATCCCCTGGCAATGTTCAGTTGCCAGGATATTTAATTGTCAAAAACCCACAACGAGATTCCCAAAGTCTCACTTTATCTAGAAACTTTATTCTTGTACTGTTAAATGGAAGATTTTCCCCCTGTGAGGAAATGTCGCCAATCTGAGCCCCGGAGGAAACGAAGCTTACGATATCTTCGAAGAAATAAACATGTTTTCGGCGCTTGTTTAGCTAATTAAAAATAAATTATTCAAACGAAAAAATATTTTGGTCATACTAATAAACGTACACAGGCATGCTTTATTAAAGAAAGTAATCAAAATGTTGCGTTCCTTTAACGTTCCGCGGAACCATAACAACTCTATCTCCCCATTCTTAATTTAAAGCTTTTAACCGAACTCCAGTCATATCGATCGCCGAATAAAAGAAATGTTATAATTACAATCTTCAGAAGCAATTTACTTTTGCGAACATGTTTAAGTAAGTTTTTAAAGTGATTCTTTTATAAAATTTTCTTAGAGTAATTTCTCCATTTTCTTTCAAAACGTTCCTTGATTTATGCGTATCCAGAAAACGCCTGGCAATCATTAATCCCGATAATTTAAGTTTTACTGTTTATAGTAAGTTAAGAGTTTACTGTATGTTTAAAATAAATAAATAAAAACGTAGAAAAAATATTAACTATGTATATATTTTCGGCATACTAAATGGTATGATCGTTGTGCCATCATTACTGAGATAGATAAAATTCTATATTCCGACTCGTGGGTTGAGAAACAATGAAGTACTATTCATCGATTAGCATAGAACAAACTATGGCCTTAACTCTTCAATGACCCTTTGTTAACTCAAGACAAGATCTGGACTTTTTTGGTTTAAGTTTACAACGATTTAAACGAGCACTAAAATGTTAGCAACCCCATTTTTTAAATGAAAAATTATTTCGAATCCCTTTGAACTATTCTGAATTCACAATAATTAGGTAGCTACGTTTTTCAAACTATTTCACTTCACATAGGCACTGCGTTTGCACTACTTCTTATTACGTAATAAAAAAAAGTTATTTTTTCGTTTTAATCAGCAAATGGCGGTTTTATTCAGCAGTGGTGTACGCCATTTGGTTCCAGGGAGACATTCATATTTGAAACGTCCAAAAATGATGACATGAAATGTTTATATTTTTACACGGGCCTCTACGTGTCAACTGCCCATAGCCTGAAATCTCCCATAAACTCGGGAACATCAAATTTTCTCCACTGTAATGATTGCCTCAAGATTTCACTATCTCAGAGTTTTACTGAAACCTTATGAGGTTTTAGTAAATAAAACTTTTTCTTGTAATGCATTTTTTTACCATTCGCAATCCTTGAGAGGATAGATTTGAATTGGAAAGTCCTTGAAGGTAAGTAATTTTTAAAAATCAACAGATGGAACAGATTGGATTATAATGTGTAAAATGGCCGCTTAAACCAGCCAATGACAGGTCATAAGCCCTGTCAATGCATAGACTATCGTATTCTCTTATCTCAAATGAACGTAGTTATGCAGAAAGCAGCCAGTCTACAATTAGATATTGGTGTTATAGGGTACAGTAAGGTCAATTCTATGTTCTGCTAAAAACAGCCAGGCCACATTCATACAAATAAAACTCTTATAATCACCTTCAAAAAATAGTTTCGATCTCAAAAATGGCATTTCTCAATTTGCAGAAAACACCCACAGCTCTAGAAAAATCTGGCGGTACTTTAAAACTACTACTAAAACTGGTCAAACTCGTAAATATGTAGATACTTGTTTGAAATATTTAAAAAAACTAATGTATTAATTGTTTGTCATTTTTTAAAGTCAAAAACATTCCAACTTTTGTGTAGATTTGATTATTCACCCTTTTCACACACGTGCTATTATCACAGTTTTACTTTTCAATGGCTGGCAATGTTGGCAATGTAACAACGTTCAAATGTTTTTCACCTCTGTTGAATTGTGTAAAGACCAAAGGTTTCATAATATACCGTGAAGAGTAGCACTCACACATGTTTAAACATGTAAGTGCTATGTGAACAAAAATTAAACACTACAAAACAGTATTCTTCAGAACAGATTTTAGTGAAGAAGACTCTCAAACCAATTTTATAAACAAAATTTTATGTAGTAGTTTTAATAATAGCATTAAATATTAAAGTAAACATAAATACAATATAACATATTTTTAAAAATATTAGAGAAATAAATCATATATATCCAGGTAGAAATAAAAATACAGTTTTACAACTTGCATCGATCTTGGAACAGGTAAACGTACTTAGATAGATGTACCAAAAACAAATATGAAAAATTATGCATAGTACATTTTAATTTAGTATTCTTTTTTATAGAAGTTTTGTGTCTAAACAGAACCAGACCCTGGACGAGTGTTTTCTCCTGGATGGCAATTCAAAGAAAGTCGAGTATGAATTAGTCCGGCTCCTAGTGTACTGGTTAGTGCGTTAGTTTACCTATCATGCTTCAAATTTCTTTCTCGCACGCATTAGAAACAGAAGACAGATCACATTCATGGAACCCAGGACCACATGCATGGCAACAAACTGCGTTAACCATTGTACCACAGGGCGGACTCTCATCTTAATATTTAATACTATCCAGACGTACGGAGACTCATCGCATAGGGATTTATTACGCCCCAGAGTTATATTGAAGTATAATCAAAAGTATGCGAGCAGTACCAGCGATCCCGAGGGAGACGAAAAGAAAATAACTCTTGCTAACACTCGAAAAAGATAAAATTTAATTCACGAAAGCTACCCTTAAATTAAGGGCCATGAGCTATGTTAAACATGAGAAATTAAAATGATGTAAAACTTATATTTACATATACATTATTGAATAAAAATACTTGGCACACTTCCACTTATTTGTTGAAACAATTAGCGCTTTCATCCTCTAATGAGCATCTTCAGACTAGTGAATATTATACAGTGTAAGGATAATTAATATAAAACTTAATATTATCTTAAGTTGAGGTACATTTAAAAATAAGTTGAAAGAGATACAATACACAATATTTCAATGGAGAAGAGTGGGACAAATTATTGAAACATGTGTTGGCGGTGTACTGTAAGAGAGCATTCTATTCTATGAAAAACATTTATTGTTTTATTACAATGTACAGGGTCCAACTAAGGGGACTAATAAGCGTGAGATTTTTCATTCTATTTGCTGATTTATTTCAATTCTATCGCTATTTTTTTTATCCCATTTATTCCTAAAATTTCTAATCTATTTGACTTTGGACCTTTGTTTATTTATACATCAACGGTTCAAAGAACCTTTTACAAAAAAAAATACAGAAATAATCACAACAGTGCACAATAATCATGTACTACATAGTATGAAATAATTGAACAATCAAAACTAAAAAAAATTGTGAACATACTACAAAAAACAAAAAAGTAAAAAAGAAACACAACATTTCTAAATAAAAGATAACAATAACCACAAGAAAACCATTTGTTTTAAATATAACACAGTAAAGTTGAGAATAACTAGATAGCGAAAATTTTAAAAGAATAATACAACATTAGTACTTAAAAAATTATAAGTTTTTTGAGCACTAAAATAAAATTAAAAAATTAAATTACCTAAATAATATATTTATTTAGTGAAATCATCACCATCAGTTGGTGGGAAGAAGTTGCCATTTGGCAATTAATCCACCAATGTACAATTAAATTATGTCTAACATGTTAAAATAAAGAAATAAAAAATCCCGTATTCCAGGAAACAAAGTTAAATTTAATAATATATTTAAAAATAAATCCATTACTCGACTAAAAAATAACGAGTGAGAATACGTTTCAATTCATGAACAGAATTTGTATTGAAAATATCAAATATTTGTCCTAATTCATTTCCATACCTAAGTATCCTGGGTATAGGTGAGTGCATTTCGAAGTTGGTCCGTTGCATAAAAATAATTCCTTACTTCTAGTGCACCTACCAGGTATTCGAATTTGAATTAGTTCAAGCAGAGCAGGGCTGTCAATTATCGATTTCATTATTTCAAATAAGAATAATAAATCAGCTATAACTCTACGATCATTTATGTCCTATATGTAATTTTTTTGTGTATTTTGATTCGTCAAAATTATGTTTTAACTCATTTAAATGTGATGCATAGTTTGATATATAGTTATTTAATCCATGTGAAGCTAAATGTTCTTTCAGTCTATATTTAATCTGTGAGAAATATGATGACGTGAATAAATATGGATTATATCGATAAATGTGGGCTTTCTTAATATACTGAAATCTAATTTACCGTTAATTAGTTCTATTGTTATGTCTAAAAAGTTAATTTTATTTCCGCCTAATTTTAATGTAAATTTAAAAAAAAATTATCATTAAATAATTTTGATCGAATAATGAGAAATCGATATTCTTAAAACGATTGAACATCAAAACACAACATTACCATCACGCAGTTTTTATTTATGTATTAAACGGTTGGTTAGAATGAGTTCTATGAAAGAAAAATAGCTTATAAATAAATTAATACCCGACATGATATTTATATATCTAATCATTTAACCTTTTTTTTATAACAAGAGTAAAGGCGTTCTTTTTTTTTACTTTGTTAGATGATATATTTTTGATATTAGAAATATCGCTAGCCTAAACCAACAGTGAGATATTCCTAAAGAACATGTTCTGAGATAATCGGACTTTGAGGTGTGCAAATGGTCTGACTGAATTAAATTATTTAAACTAAATTATGAATGCTATATTTTCACATAGATTAAATATCGAACTTCAATATTATACTATCTGGAAATTATTTATAAAATTTATTAACAAATCTGCATCTGCATCTCAAAATCGGAAATTTATCTCATTGTTGCTTTGGGCTAGCGATATAATAAATTAATAACCCGTGTAAATGTGCGCGCGCATAGTTATTCCATGTGTTTTAAAACTGTGTGTATCGGTGTGTGCATGTAAATATGATAATTTTTGCTGTGTTGGAAGCCATTCATTATGTGGTAATTAAAGGAAGAAAACGATTCAGTTTAAGAGTTATAGGAATAACTTAAAACCATAATATTGTTTATTCACGCAATGTACACAATATGCAGCAAACTCTGATGACAACGTCATCATGGTTGGCTGGGCCATATACTGCGGATGCCTCTTAAGAGCTTTAACCACGCCTAATTTACGCATTAGGTTCTTGTTGTCCTGGGCCTGTATTACAATGAGAAGTTAACATTTATCTTCAATTTTACATACAAAGTAAAATTAAGATTTCTGTATGAAAAATAGAATACGTATTCAATTTTTATTTCTAAACATGTTCAATTACAGTTTACCGACGAAGATACTTGAAATTTTTATTCAAATATACTCATTTTCACACGTAAATATCGTCTTTATTTTGGATAAAGATAGTGTTTGAGTCGAAAGTGTCAGAACGACAGGACATGAATCAGACTTAGGAGAATCTAAAGGAGCTGGTAGCCAACAATGTGGCCTCTGTGAACACTATATTCTCTAACTAGGGAGCTAACGTGGAATGCTGATGACGATTATTTTTTTTGTTTTATTATTTACTTGTCTCTTTCTATAAAAAGCTTGGACCGAAATTTTCCATTTTACATGTTCGCATTTTGCAATTTTCAATATAAAATATAATTAAAATAAAACATAAGATAAAATTAATTTCTAAAAGACCTTACATAATTTAAGCCTATTGCAGGTGAAGTAAACTCATTGCTTATATTATATTTCAATAATCAGTCTAATTCAAAAAAAAAAATTGTTTTTTTAGGTAGAAAATATCCACGTTAATTTTAAATAAAAAAACTGTTTGGTAAAAAAGATCAGGCATAAATTTCATAAAGTCAAAACTGTAAATACCAAATTTTGACCGTTTAATCAATTGGTTTACTTTACCTTTAATGGGCGTCTATGTCTTTAAACCTTAAAATGCATTCATGAATTCTCACGCTTAAATCAATGAGTAAAAATTCAAAATGAAATTGTTAAATATATACAGAATTTACGGTTCTAAAAACAAAGCGATTCACGAAATCGTAAGCCTGATGCAGATTTCATGAAATTCGTCCACTAAAACCAAAACTGTCAGTCGGAAAAACTATTTGGAGAGACCACGGAACACCTGAATGTTTTAGGATCTGGCCGGAGGCACTAAAAGGTCTGGCAAATTGCAAAACTATGTTAAATGGCGGAAATGGCGGAAGTGGGAGACAGTTTTCCGTCACCACCGCGTGCGCTTTCGTGAAATTTAATATTTATTTCCATAGCGAAACATGTTAATATTTCAAACACTATTTCCAGCTATTGGCATTTTAGTGGTAAAAGCCGATTATTATTTAGGCAATAGGCGAAATTTCTGTTAGCTAATCGACACGCTAAATAAATGAATAAATCCATTAATTTATTATGGGTTTAAGTATATTATAGCACGTTCAATTTGGATTGAACGTATTTTATTTTACAATATTCAAGTTTGTTAGTGAAAGTTAAGTGTTATTTTATTTTCATTTAACAATACTACAGTTAAGTACAAACATAGTAAATAATTTAAAAAATAAACAAAAACACATTTTTTTAAGACATGTAGTAACCAAAAAAGCATACTGCAATGCAAAATCAAAAGTTAAAACTTTGCGTAGTAAAAAAGAGAAAATATGGATTTAATGTTACATTTTAGGTATAAAAATAAAATAATAAAAATAATGATAGAAAAAAAATTAAAAAAAAAATAAAATAATAAAAACGTTATATACTCGTACATAAAGTAAATAAGATAAATTAAAAAGCAAATTGTAAATAATCCTTATTTCCTCTTTCCTTTTTAAATACAAAAGAAACCAAAAAAATGGTATCAACAAATTAATATAATTATTGTAGAAATAAAAAGACAAGTGACATTTAAATTCACAAATTTGGTATAACCAGTCTCGAAGATGTCGCAAAAGCGATGAAACTGGTCACCAGAAATTTCAAGTATTCGTTTTATTTTCATAATAAAACACCTCTAATAAAAATTTATAGTTTTTAGTACCCACATTTCACCCCTTATCTGTTTTTACCGTTTTTCTACATTAATCATTTTATTTTTGTTTAAATACTCCACTAAAACCCTGCACGAGTGTTTTCGACTCGTTGGCTGCTCCCAGGTAAAAATCTTGAAAAATCGATGAAATCGATTAGATGTATGTCCATGTTTTGTAGTGGTGGGCGCATTCGCCGATCATTCTTGAATTCCTGGTTTCGATTCCTGACAGGGTGGAAGTGAAATACTGATTTCAAAAGCTGTTTAATCTGGAATACTTCATTGCTCCTGGAGTGGCAGCTGAAGCGTAAGACACATCACCTTACCT
Source organism: Micrasema longulum (assembly GCF_059751315.1). NCBI lineage: Eukaryota > Metazoa > Arthropoda > Insecta > Trichoptera > Brachycentridae > Micrasema > Micrasema longulum. Next base: position 33,543 of record NW_028277985.1, read on the forward strand.
TTGACGTATGTCGCATTAGTTTTACTAATAAAGTGTCGTATGTCGGAGGAGAATGATGATGATGATGATGATTATAACACATTTCGATAAATGAAGTATCTAGTCTCTCGTAACTGTTATTAGAATTTACTCATTTAATTTGTTAGATACTCTATATTATTTTTATTTGTTATTATCTATAGTAAATAACATGATACTAAAAGTTCATTTGTTACGTACACAGCACTTACTTTGTTATTTAAATTTATTAAATAGTAGATAAAATCAAATAAGATATTACAAATTATTGTTTTTTTTATTTCAAAATGTATCTTTGTATTTATGTATGTATATGTATTTTATATTATATCCATACGTATATTTGTAACATCAAAAAACATTGGTAAAATTATTATTTATCAAATTAAAATTGTAAACCTTTAAATGCACTAAAAACGAAAAAACAGAGCAAGCCACTTTCCAAGCCCCAGGGCAAGTCTCTTTTTTTAAGTTAAAGCTTTTAGATACTGAATTATAGTAAAAATAGATTAAAATAGAAAAAAAATAAGCATGTATAAATTTATGTAACCATATTTATAAAATAAAATAATATCATAATGATAACTGTACCTTTTCCAAGCATATTTTTTTCTTCCAATTTTACTTTGATTCGATCATTTTACATAAAAATTCTGAACCATAAAATATATTTTTCAACACATGGAATCGTCGGTATAGTCGGCTATCGAATCAGTATAATAATGTTCCTCGTCTAAGAATAGTATTACTGGGAGACTCTTCGTCTGTGAGCAAAATGTCACAAATTCCTGAAGCTTTAAATACAATTAGCACTAAAAGAGAAGCTTCCCCATTCGAATCCTATCATTGTACTTATTCTAACCAAATTTCCCTGCTTAATCACGATTTCTCTACAGAACCGAATGAGAAACACATAAAAAACCGAGTACCATTTAGTGAAAAAATAATGTAGAAAAATATATACCATAACCTTATAGCCAAAAGGGTGCTCAGTGCTTCTTCGATTCGTTCATATGTAAAAGTGGCCTAAAAACTTTTTTTTAAATTAGTAATTCATTATTTACACGAAAAAGAAACATTATTATGACAATAGACTTTCATAAAAAAATTATACCTAAATCTCTTTGGAAATATTTAACAACAAATTATTTAAAGGCGAAATCTATTTTGCTTTTCATTAAAATAAAAAAAAATAATAAAGGTGTCAATAGCAAAGTACTTAACAAAATGCATGCCTCATACACTAAGGGTTCTAGGTTCGATTCACGGTGAAAGTGCTATAATACAATCTGATTTTTTTCAAGCCTGGGAATTTTGTGCTGTAATCCACCACTGTAATTGGGCATCTTAGCATATACGAGTAAAAGAATAAAAAAAAATGTTTGCTCAATTGTTTTCATTTTTTCAACAATTTGAAGTTTAATACTGAAGACGAGTCCCTTTAAGAAAAAAAATCAACGTAAGAGTTTAAGGGAAATTGCGTATAACTAAAATTTGTTTTTTATTAAGTATTCGATATTTTAAATGCCTCAGGGCGTCCCATCCTGCACCCGGTCGGTAATCCGTTTTACCCGCTCTTCCTCTAAGTTTCGCCTCGACAGAGCTTTGGGGTAGTACTAGCAATGTCCATTGAGAGGATGCGGGTGTATGGGTGTATCATGGGCTCGCGGGTGTGTGGGTGCGCGCTACTAGCCTGGCCCGCATGCTAAGTGGGAAATTGTGTCCGGCATTTGTGTGTGTCCATTTTAATTGAAACTTTGTGACGTTTTGTTGCGCCGAAAGTAACCGAAATAGTTTTCATTTCCATTGCAGAATATTCGATATTTACGCATTACTCTTGCGAGCGTCCGGAATCTGCGTTTTCCTTATGAACATTGAAAATTTTGTTACATTTTGAATGCGAACGACATACGGCCAATAACGGACAATAACCCAGCCAAATTGACATATAAATAAACCAAAAAAAAAAAACATTTTTGAGGAGGGGATATGTAAGTTATGGCATTTACATGGCTTATCATCTGTCATATTCGCTGTTAATCTAGATCTTGTGTAGAAACATTTGAACCTATTAATAATATTTTTTAAGAACCCAGAAAAAATCCGTTAGCAATAAATGGGCCGTAAAAATCTACGAAATTCAATTGTTAATTTAATTAATTCCACATTGGGTTTTTTTGATTTTATGTTTCTTTTCTAGAATTATTTTATTTGAAAAATAATTTTCCGTTTTACATATTTTTACAATATGTTTTGTTACTTACGATTCATATACTTTAGATATAAAATGTCTTTCTCACTTAAATAATACGCAGACTCTAAACGTAAAAGCTTAACCATAAGAGAGCAATGGAAGATTTCCGGTTTGCTTGCCATGGATGGACCAATGGGAAGAACTGAATGAGAATAAGCGGAAAAGAACTTCTGGTGTCACACGCGGAGGTATTTCAGAAATACAAAGCTTTGAAATAAAATGTTGGCTTAGTTTAATTGTCTATTAACAAATAAAAAAAAATTAAAACCACAGAACTTCCTCATTATGAACACAATTTTATTTGCGAAATTAAACTAGAACTTTCGACGGGTGTATAAATTCAGTAGCTACTTCCTGAAAAATTCAATCGAGTGGAAATTAATTTGCCTTGTGATGAAGTGGTTAGCGCATTCGCTTACCATAGCTACGGTTCCAGGTTCGATTCCTGACGGGATTGACGTGAAATATTTTTGGTACAGATGTTCTTTTTACGACAATATTTCATAGTCCCAAACTGGTCTACAGTTTAATACTGACCTATCTTATGTGTACTGCATATCTGTACCTCAGAGGCAGACGGATGCAAATCCAAACGTCAAAGTTCAACCATAGCTTAAAGAATCTTCTTTCTCTAAGTGATTTCTAACATCTATTTGTATTTCCAGTATCTTAATATATTGGTTCTTTCATTATAAGACTTACATTTCTTCAAAATCAATGGACATGATCATAAACCAGATGCAAAAATCGAAATGCCATTTGATCAAATTCTGGATTTGCATCCGTCTGCCTCTGATGATCGCCCATATGATTGGATTTGAGAACATATGCCAAGCTATACGCTTAGATTAGTATAACAAAGGAAATAATTATAATTTTATGGAGCTTTAATCCAGAACCCTTCTTTTTCAATAAAGTCCATCTGATTTCTATCAATTTTGGTTTATTAAATATGTTTTTTACATAGCATTTTTACTAGGCAGGTGTCATTTGCAAAAATGCTGAGTGGCATAGGAGAAAGATTTCTTTGTGGATAAGCATATTCTGGATTCTGGGTATCGTCCAAAGTCCCAAGCCACCCCGAATAGGAGAATTAATATTCATACGTTTATTCGACGACCTTCATCAGCTATTGTCGGCTTCGCATTAATATTGCACGGCCTTTTACGCAAGATTTCCCCCAACCAGGCCTGAATCAAGTCAATCCTCTTTCAATATATTGTCATAAATATATTTATATTATACAGCGCATTGTGATGTTTCTATGGAGACGTTTATGTTTAAAATCAAAGTAAACCTTATTATGTTTTATATAAAAACTTGTCGTTCGGTTGGCATTTAAATAAATATTCATATGCATTCAATTGTATCCGAAAAATTTAATTCATATATTTTTTTATCAGAGTTTTCTAGGTACTGTTATATTTCTGAGTTCTGTCTATTGAGATAGATACTGTGTATATCAATTATATGAAAGGTGTTTTGTATATTTTTTACATTTTTTTACAATTCCTTAATTATATATAATACGTTTATAATTATGTTTATTACTATTATGCCATGGGCCTTACTCATAAACTTGGTATAAAGTTATGTCTTGGCATTGTGCTAAAATGGGGATGAGAATACCATCTTTATTAAAGTGATTGAACAAGAATGGTATTCTCATCCTAATTCTACCACTATGCCAAGGCGTGATTTTATACCAGATCTATAAGTAAGGCCCAATGTAATGTATATGGTCTTTGTAAATGACGAATTGGCGTATTTATGAGTAAATTAAACTTTCAAATTCATTTCAACAGATAGGGGAAAACATTTTTGAGAAGGAAATGTGGAAGTCTAGGCATTTACAGGCTAGTTTAAGTGGCCACTTTACACACTGTGTAACATTCACCATTCTGCCCATGTTTGAACATCCACATTTCCTCAACTCTTCAAAAATGTTTTCCCTCTCTGTTGAAATGAATTTGAATACGAACAGCTCCCTGGGGAGGAAATCAAGCCAGTCTGCAAGCATTTGGACATAATCGAACATTGTTAAATTAAACTTTATTTATGATTAAAGCATTAACTTTGTGGTCAAACATTTTGACTAATGTTGGTGAATATTGGTATACAACTACTTACTGACTTTTTTATTTCTACCGGTTTCGAGACGTACCTGTCTCTTCGTTAAGACACTCACTGAACTAACATGCAAATACTCGAATACACTTTCACCTTCTAACAATACTTCAAATACAGGCAGAGTTAAGGAAAATGCAATCACTAGCGCGTACACGTTCGGAAAATTATATGGTATATATACCAATAACTTATATGTATTTTTTTTTCGCTTCTTATATTTAAGTTAGTAGTAATTATTATTATACGACTATGCAGTGTTTTCATATGTTTTCATGTAAAGGATCTTTACTGACTAGCCATATTAATTGGCTTGGTGAGTCCTGTAAAAAAATTAAATGTTTAAAAAATAATAAAAACGTAATATTGTATGTAAATAATAAATAAATAAATAAAATAAAAATACAAATAAATAACTAACATTAGTAAATGAAACTTTCTTAAAATAATTGCTAGAACACTTAAAATTAAAACACTTTTACTTTTATATAATAAAATGCGATTTTATTACTTTTTTTTAATATCATTAGTAAATTTATATATAACAGTTGATACATTTCTATCAATGTTTTATTCTTTAATTTAATATTTTTATTCAACAAAATATTGTGAATTTTATTGTTGTTTTTTAAGTCCCTTTAGTCATTTGAACAATTTAGTGTAAAACGTAGAAAGTAATAAATATTCCCTTGTAAATAATTCCAATAGAGAACAAGTTACACAGCAATGGTAAGAAAAGCTCTTTTATTATACAAATGGGAGTATGGAATTAATTCCTTTGGTAGGTCATTTTCATTTGTTCAAAAAATTCCTTCTATGGGTCCCAGGGGGAGTATAAAGCAAGCACTTTGTGAAAGACAACCGTTTTCGGGTTAAATTTTTGTATCCTCACAGCGGACTATATTCTCACTTCTCTTTGTGTCTTTTTAGAGAGAACGCCATTATAAAATTCTTTATTAACTTCTTAAAGTCTCCAAAACGCTAAAGCTATTTACAAAATGTCACAATACCATACTATCTTAATTCGATTTAGCTAACTAAATATTTTAAACAGAAGTGATAAATAATTACCTATTTTATTAAACAAATAAAACACATTTTTTTAAATAAATAACAACCACATCTCACAATATAAGGGTAAGAATTTTAATTTTAATCGTTCAGCCGCTGGAATAGAAGAAAAAAATATGCATAATATGTATACAAATTTATGATGAAACAAAAAGTTGTTTGTCCTGATACCGGATACCAGATATCTGGCAAGCCCCTAAACCGGATAGTCGGATATTAGGCTCATTTTCTGATATAATAGTCAAAACACCCTGCCTCTCGAATTTCTCTATAGTTAAAAACAAGCGGTTAAAATATTTTCATGATATCTTTAATGATCATTTATCGATGAGCAAATGAGCTGCATGTCAATATAGTTTATAAGAAAATTAATTAAATAATTATAAAAGCTGAGGCCAGTATTACCCCTTGTGATTTATTTTTTTCACATTTTTGATTACTTTTTTTTTCAAACAGGATGGACATCGATAAATTAATTTAATGGCGTTGATTTCATGAAATTTTCGTAAACTGAATATTTGGTATCCGCCGGATTGAGCTTTTTTCAGGTATACGGCCGGATAGTAAAATTTTGCCGTATACTGAATAGTTATCGGATATCCGTTTTGTCTCTAATAAAAACCCAGCTACAATGATTATATCAACCAAGCATTATGGCTAACAGTAGATAAAAAACATAGCAATAAGCCTGTCAACGTAGATATGTATGCACAAAATTTTAATTAATTTTCTTCCGTATTATGGACGCACGTTATACAAAATCGTGCTAAAAAGATTATGACCGCACAGTTCTGGGGATACATGTATTTTAGTAGCTGTGAAAAATGTTGTCAAGATTGTGACTTCTAACGACACCTGAGACAGTTGAAATATTATGTAACCACAGTGATAGTTTCAACGTCTTTATAAACAGTTTCGGGAAAGGGATGTGTGTTTTCATTGTAATTAAAGAGTTGAGATAATATAGGTGTTCAAACATTAGCAAAATGATCAATGTTACCTGGTTAGTAAAGTGTTCCCTCAAACTAACTAATGACAGGTTATTTAAAACGCCTAGACTTTTATATTTCCTTTTCACAAATATTTTCTCTGTTGTTCTCTTGCAATAAATTCCTCGTTTGGAACCTAGTTAGAATACTATTTTACACTGAATGAAGTGACCCTTTGGATCCCGTTAAAACGCAAATTATCGTGGGTTTGATTCTGCGTGTGGTTCCAAACAGCCGTTTTTATTTTAATTGCCCGCGGGGTTGGGTCATCGCGGGCGTAGGAGGGTTTCCGTGTACCGCCCGAGGGCGGGGGAGGGTAGCGCGGGCAGTAATAGCCACCCCTGTGTCCAAAGCCCAGTGCCGGGCTATAGAATCACTCACCCTGTCCCTATCGTGTCCCCGAGCAAACATATCAAAACCTCACGAGTACCAAACAATCGTTAATATGTAAACGTACAAAACATACTGTTTTAGTGGTACCAAACTAAACATTATTATTTTTTTAAATATCAATATTATACCCGTCGATGTACCAATTTGAGGTCATGAAGAAAACATCAATTAAGAAGACTTAACCTAGTAATTACTATTTTAGTACCAAACACACTATTGACATCTTTGAATAGACCGTCTTGATGTACGAGTACATATTAAAGAAACCGTTAATAAACATCACCATACTTTTACACCCAAACAAATTAAAAATATTTGGGCACAATAATCCTAATGAACTTCTTCATTGTAATTTTTACATCGAATCATTTTCAATTAACTTAACCTCAATGTTCCAACAGTAAAGGTAATTAAAAATATATATTTTATATATATATATTTATTTATATCCGCAATAAAAAACGCTCTAACACAACAAAACATAAGAATCAGTAAAAAATATATATATGTAAATTTTATATTTACCTTAAAAATATGTTATATTTATTTATAACGTTAAATAAATATTTAAAAAACACGTGGAATATGTCAAATAAAATTAAACACCGTACTCCTTTAGAAAAGGCTTCCCTAAGTGAAGAAGACTGTTAACTAATTTTTTTTTAATGTTTCACATAGATAGTAGGCATAATAAAACTTACCTGACTCCAAGCTGTCCATGGTATCTTGATCTCCCATATCTGAAAATAAATAAATAAATAAAAATCATTTAACAACAAAAAATATCCATTACGTTGACATGAAAAGACATTTGTATTTTTTTTATATTATTATCATCCCCCCCCCCCCCCACGGCACCCAAAATAGTGCATAAGGCAAAAATACTTTTTAATCAAATTGTCTTTTTTATTATTAATTATTATTACCAAACAACACTTTGTATGGAAAACCCTTTCATATCCGAAACTTCTATGATCAGTATAAGCACGAAGACACATTTTTATAATAGAAAAAAAGTAATTTAGAAGCGTTTTAAAACTAAAAAAATAATTTTAAAAACCGAATGGTTGCTTACTTCTGCAGATGTGAAAACAGGAGTGCGAATGGGGTAGCTAGCACTGCGCTCTGCAGATATAAGCAACCGTTTGGTTTTTTGAATGTTTTTTTATGAAATTTTGAAACGCTTCTAAAGATTTTTTTATACATGCAAGATGTCATCTTGCTCGTGCCGATCATTGTGATTTCGGATGTGACATAGTTTACAATACACGCTGTTAATGAAATATTTTTAAATAAAATTAATTAAAGAGTTTTGTTGACATTATTCTCATCTTTCACTTTTTAGACGGGCATTAAAAGGTGAAAGCGGTAATTAATGCAACAAACATACAAAATTTATGTTCACTTTAAAATCCAAAATAAAATGATTGAATATTAAGTCATTAATAGATTAAAATAAATTACGGAAAATTGATATTTTTGTTTAATAATGATTTTGTACTAATAAAAACATTAAGACCTATTTATCAATCATTAGCGGAATCAATTATTAGGTACGGTATTACCAATTGGAGGCTTTCTTGTTATACCAACATTTAAAAAATTCAATCTTTACAAAACTCGACTCTTAAATTAATAAAGAGATCAGCTTGAATTGATAAGGAAGAGGTACCCGAACTTTTTAAAAAGCAAGGGTGCATGTCCGTAAATGCTATTCTATGGCTAAATTTGTTACTAAATATCGATTTGATATTAACTACCAGAAAAAGTATATACATACAGACAATACAAGGCTAGCACAACGTGAAAGCTTGTCAGTACCGAGGTATGTTAACAAATATGACCAAAGAACACTTTAATTTACAATTACTAAAAATTTTAATAAAATTCCCAAGCAGATCTTAAAAGAAAATGTTGACAAAACTTTTAAGGAAAAAATAATCGAATGGCTCATATGTAACAAAGCTAAATATTAATTATTATTTTATGTTAACAATAGTCTATTTATTTTTTTGTAAATAAATTTTGTGCAAAAATACATATGCTTTTAGTTCTTAATAATGTTTATATTACTTTTTTAAATTATTTAATTTCTCTGACGTTTTTCTTTGTAAAGGACTGTTTTTAAAAAAATATTTATATATTTTATTATTAACCCACTAAGCCTCTACTTTAGAGGCTTGTCAGCAGGTATGAAAGAAAGTATATGGAAGGACGTTATGAATTATACACAACAACTCAACACGAGACCAATTAATGAAAAAATCTTTGTTTGATTTTTTTTCTTGCAACTGTCGGAAATAGAAACCGCGACGCCAGTTTCACATTTGGCCGTTCAACTAACTGAGCCACAATGCCTGATGTATGATAAAAATCTGCAAAAATCGAATGTTTTTTATTATATGGTATAGAATTTGTAAAAGGGAGAATACTCCGCGGTCTCTCACATATTAGCAATACTTTTTGAATGAATATAAAAAAGTGTTTTTACCCAGAATCCCGGAAAACTTTTCAAAATAACAGTGGTAATAGACGACAATATAAAAAGAACTTAAATAAAGAGTTGAAGCAATCACAATGGAAAGAAAGTTTCTCAAATATTTGGCCACGAGAACCCGAAAGTTTGTGAGTCGCTGTCCACTTTAGGGCCCCCCGGATCGTGGGGCCTTTGTGGGACGCCCTTCGGAGTGAAGTGGCCTAGGGCGCCCCCGAGTATCGGATAGGGCGAACAAACTACCCCTAACTGAATCTCATCCCTTACCGACCATGAATTGATACAAGTATCATGTATAAACCAAAATCAACCATGCAACGTATGCCAACAAAAATTTACCAAAAGCGTGATCGTGCTCTTTTTACTTAGTGGAATTATTTTCTTTTATTGGAATGTGACATTATATTTTATGGTTGAAAATAAAATTACGTCAAATTTAGTTACTTTTTGTGAATACGTATTTCGATAGGAATAAATTATATAGGTATTTGAGTTCCTTTATAATTTAATCATTTGGTAAATAATATAAAATAAATTACGGTTTTATAGGGTCACCTTTTTGTCATTCTATAATACGATTATCCATATTAATAAATTAAAAAAATTAAATTAAAGAGCTGCAACATTTAATTATAAAAAGAAGACGATTACAATGGTTGGGCCATGTGCACAGAATGAATGATAACCGCACCCCAAAAAATATTATTTATACCACTCCGGAAAGCAGACGAAGCAGAGGCAGACCAAAATTAAGATGGCTGGATAATGTGGAAAGTGACATTAGAGCGATTGGCCTGACGAACTAGAGAAGAGCCGCGGGGTGCAGGGATGAATGGAGACAAATTCTGGAGGAGGCCAGGGCCCACAACGGGCTGTAGCGCCATATATGATGATAAACATTTAATTATTAACTATTTCACCCGCTAGAAAACGGTTGACAAGGCTTTTCAATTTTTATACTGCTTGGAAAATTTTTGTTGCAAAGGGTTAAAAATCAAGCACACCTAGTCTAAATATTGCTAAATTGTATACCATTATAATGTAAAATATAATCTAATTGATTTAATTATTTTCATTCAAACAATCTATCTCTTATCATTATCGAAATAAAGAGAAAGCAATAATAGAAAAATATACTATAAAGCACGAGTGCTATGTTATTTCGAAGCAAATAATAATGAAAATAAAACATTACTCAAATTCGCAAGGAAATTAACCTGTAGGAATTAAATACACCTAAGACAGACCTAAAAAAGTATCTATTTGTATAGTATAAAAATATAAATTTGCAATGTAAATTGCAAATAATATTTTCACCAAGTATGCTCGAAAAATACCAGAATGCTAAAAATCAATAACGCACGCATAGAATTAAGAATAGTCCAGAAAGAGCGTAGAATCATATTTGAATACATCGGACTGTGTTCGAAAATCCCCCCCCTCCCTTTGCTCCACTTTCATCGCGCGCATGCTTGAAGTCGTCGCGTAATGTTGACAGATCGCGAAAAATATAACCATAACGCAAATGTAAGATAAGTTTATATTTAAAAGAAGCAGTATGTTGATTTCTCTAAAATATTATTGTGTACGCGGAAACATTGATTGACACAACAGAGTAGATAAGGGTCATTTAGCAAGAGTAATTGAATTAATGAACCTTCACTTGAAAAAATAAAACAAATTTAATTTACATAAAACGGATATTTTTATGTCATGTTAAATAATATTTGATTTTTTAAAAATAATGTCCGTCTAATGTCCATCACGGCGTTGTTTAATTTGATAGGTCCAATTTTTGTTAGTTCTCTCATTAGTTGGCCAAAAATAAAATCAATATTCTTATTAATAAAAAAGTAGCGTAAAAAAACTGACTACCCTGGCAACACCAACAAAATGTCAATTTATTTTCTTTGACAATCTGACAGGTGGAAATATAATATAATTTTTGAGTAATGCATTTGCTACTTACACAAAAAATGTGATCTCATCCTGTTTCTTTTTGATCCCAGCAGCATTTCTACTCTTTAAAACGACCCAACACGGCATAGTTGAATTAAATCGCGAGTTGCGTACTGAGCGACGTCTACAAATAAACTAATGGGTCAAAACGTAAAACTACCCATTTGAGAGTAGTTTAGTTACCTTCTGTTTGATACCCGTATGCGGCTTCTGGACTTTTCTTAATTCTATGGATGCGCGTTTAATAGATACGTTACTATCTGGCGCAAAGAAAGTAACATTTCAATTGCCTTGTCTGACATCATTTTCTAACGCACTTTCATCGTGATCAGACCCACTGCTATGCATAAAATGCCCTCGTGTGTGATAAAAAAAATGCTTTATATGTTTTTTTAACAGTAAAAAACAAAACACACATAAAGGTATAGGTAAATATGGTTTATAATTCGTTATTACAACACAAGTAAAGCTAAGTATATTTTAAGTCATTTTTATCCAAATATTGACACCTGCCTAGTGTCGTATCTATATATAATATACTAACGGACCCAAAAAACGTTGTCTTGCCTTAAAGTTGGCTTACCTGCTATTAGCTGGTTTAGCAGACGCAAAATCTCGAAAAATTCGATGTTTCGATAAACTACATGCTAAGTGACATTTGGCATTGAGAACGCAGTGCCACCTACCGGGTCTAATTGTAAATCTAAACCACCCAGGGACCCCACAAAAAAAATCACTAAAATCTTTTCAGCCGTTTAGGAGGAGTTTAGTTATACGCGCGAACAGAAGAATTACATATTAATATAACCAGATTGAAAAATAATTACGAATACACGTAATAAAGATAAGTTTTTGTTTTATTTTCTCGACTGATTGGCTTAGAGTCCTCGTCGTGCTCAAATCAAAATCGTGCAAAAATCACTGCTCTAGCGCCATAATCCAGGGAGAAAATACGAAAACACGTGTTTATGAAGAAAAGTCGGACCGCGTTTTACCCTAAGCAGTCTAAAATTATGACACTCAACTTATGCTTAAGGCGAATTTAGTCATTCTTTAACCGCCAGCCGGGTTTTGACGTGTTGTTGACACTTATATAAACACCTCTCTCCCGCTTCCACGCCCACCGTGCCTACTATTTACTGTTGTGTCTTTCTACTTTCTTTTATAATAATTTTCAATGTATATATATTGTTGATATTCAAATATTAAATTTTAGTAGGTACCTCAGTAGATGTTTATGGCTGAATTCCTAAATATAAAATAAATATAAAATAAATTATTTTCAAAAATGGAATTCTTTTGGCAAATGTCGAACTCCACTCTTCTCCACAGTGCACTTATGTAGGAATACAATTTTTTTAATTGTAGTATTGAATGTCAGTTAATATTATTTTAGTATTAACAAAAATCCAGTAAGAATAAATAAATGGGTAGAAATTATAAGAAATTCAAGGAAAAATCTGATTGAGATCCACAAAAAACGAATGCTGTTTGTAAACATTCGAAAACAAACTTTTTTCAAAACAAAAAAACAACATCCTTCCATTTTTTGTAAATGCATTCTCCTCGAATGCAACTCTGGTAGATTGATAAATAAAACATTTATGCTCCTTACTTTTTTTTGCATATTATATTGAAGATTTCAATATCTACGAACACGCGCAGCGCAAAGATCTACATTTCTCTGAAAACCGCCCGTAAATCGGATAAGCCGTTTAGGAGGAGTTCAGTGACATCACACGTTCAGAAGAATATTTTTTTTTATAAAGATGGTTACGAGTTATACAGAAATAAATATGAATTATAAAAATAAGTTGTTAGTGTTTAGCAAGAACCATGGAAATATACCACCATCTTTATATAAAATGTTATTCTGCTGAACGTGTGATGTCACTGAACTCCTCTTAAACGGAAGAAGGAACTGAATACATTCGTTAGTAAAATTGGTCGTGGAGAGTCTGAGGGGTTGATGGTGGCTGTTTAATGGCCAACACATGTTCTTATTTAAATTTTTATTATTTTTATTTTTGTTAATTGAATTTTGGAGATCCTCATTACTTATAACTATTTTTTTTACCATGTATTTTAATTATGTTTATTACTATGTTTTTAATATGTTTTTACTATGTTTTTTGCTATGTTATTTCCTATATATTTTTAATGTGTTTTTTCCTATATTTTTGGCCATGTTTTTTAATATATTTAAACAAAAAAAATATGTCTTTTACTACTTTTTCTACCACGTTTTTACTATGTTTTAGTATGTTTACTACCTTTGTCTTAACTATGTTTTTTTACTATGTTTTTTACTATGTTTTAGTATGTTTACTACCTTTGTCTTAAAATGTTTTTGATTTGTTTTTTCTATGTACTGATTATCGTTTTTGTATTTTGACTGTCTAAGAACGGGGTAAATAACTCTAGTTAGACATTCATGGAAACTTTGTATAAATGTATAATTTGAAGTGTATGATATGATAATAAATAAATAAAATAAAAAAAGATATTTCACACATAAATTATTGGATGTGAATCGTGATTAAAAGGGCAATGCAATATTTTCTATTACCTTAAACGTGGCTAGCATAGGAGTAACATTCCTATTTTTTTATACGTCAGTGGCTAAAATAATAATACTCAAAATATTATCTTTTAATTGTAAATCAAACTTATTACAAATACGTTAAAAATATTCCATTAATTATCAAGTCATCGATGATCTAGTTTTGATTCGCGACCATGTTTCCGTATTAAGATTATTTCCATATGTGATTACGGGGGCAGTAACCCCCTCTATCGCTAGCCCCGTACCACGGTCTTGCCCCCTCCCCACCCGCAACACCCCGACAATGGGTTTATTGGGACCACCGCGCCGCCTCGCTGTCATAAAATATAAATTTTATTTTCTAATGTTCCCCGGGGGAATTGTCAAATGTTTGGTAGGAATCGGAGCAGTTCGGATGACTGCGGAGAAGCGGGGAAACTCGCCGACCGCCGTATAAACAACAGTGAGACTCAGACAAATAAAACGAGCGAGTATGAGTCGTCTAAGAAAATGACAAAAAAGAAAAAACTTATATTTTTAGTGATTATTATGGCGCCAACGAATCATAAAAAAAAAACAATGAAGATAAGAGGTTTTATGTACGTACGAGTATGTATTTACAATATTTTTCAGGCAATATTTAAAATCGTAAATAAATTACTGGTGGATTTTTATAAGCTGGCGCGTGCGCTACTCTTACACATACGCATTGTGTAGTATCCGTGAATAAGCCCATGATGTGACATCGCACGGCATACGCATTATGAAAATAAGACGCGCTTATGAGCGTGACATAGACAACTATTGCTTTATTAGTTGCTAATGATATGGTAATACAATATACACAGGATGCTTCTGCGTTCGTCTGAATTTCGCTGCGATTCTTAGTAGTAAAAATACAATAATATGTACGAGTATTAAGTTAGGGATTAAAAATACTGGTTTAAAAATATGTAGGTATTTTCATTTAATCAAATCATGAATAGGTCGATTATTTAGTGATGGCGCTTTCGCAAAACTTACTCAAAAACATTTTTAATGTACAGAATACTGATTTAAAAAATCTTGATGTTTTAATATGTTGTTATATTAAATGTTTTAAAAAATTTAAATGTCATATATTTTTAAACAAGCATGTTTTTTATTTAATATTTTGTGTTCGTCATAATAATAATTGATAGAATGTTACCAAAATGCACAGTACAAACTATATTGGAAAAAATATGTTTACACACTTATTGATAAATAATAAATCTTGTTATTTATATACTTAAAACAATCTACACAATTTCGCATTCTAGTTCTATAGTAATTGACTACTAAAAAAATACATTTTTTAAATTTAAATTGTCGCTTGTGCTTGGAAGGATTATAATGAGTAAAATGAAACATTTTAAAAAAATATTTAAAAAATATAAAATAATGAAACAAAGTATTTTAGTAAATTAATATTACATTTCCTTAACCAATTTCATTTTTTTTTTGATATACACAACCCTCTAATCCAACACCGAATTTAAAAAACAGATAGCACATTAAGTTTAAATTCAATGCACCATTTTTTTCAACATCCTGTAGATTTTAAATGCGTTAGTGTGAGTCTTCTGAACGCGCCAGCTAAAGTTAAACCACCAGTAGTTCTGATTCTAAATTGTATATACTCGTATGTTAACTTTTTTTGTGGAAACCTATAACTGCGGTTATACCTGAAGTATTGCAGTCCCGTAGAAGCGTCGTGAACTCCAGATCAAGAGGCCCGAGGTTCGGACTCCATTCTACCGAAACTTTTTTCCCGTTTTTCATATGGTTAATTAAGACTAAATATCAACATAAAAGTCACGCACCCAAGTCATTATACAGGGTGTTCTGTAAACCCTATCACATCCGAAAACACAATGATCAGTATGGGCAAGAAGGCATAAAAGCATATTTTAAAAAATATTTAGAACAAAGATTTTTTTTTAAATAAAATATTTAAAAAAACAATTGGTTGCTTACTTCTGCAGGGGATAAGTGAGGGGAGCGCGGCGCAGTGTCAGACTGCCTCCTTACCCCTCCTCGTTTCGCCCCTGCAGAAGTAAGCTACTATTCGCTTTTTTTGATGTTTTATTTTTTTAAATTTTATTCGTTCTAAAAAAATATTTTAATGTGCCAATATGTCTTCTTGCTCATACTGATCATCGTGGTTTCGGATGTGACAGGGTTTAGAGAACACCCTGTATAAACCAAAGGGTACATAATTTACTTTCAGTTTACTATATTTGTTCGAAAATACTTGCATAACCCAAAAATATCACAATACCCCACCACATACGAAACAAGCTACAAACAAAAAAATTTATTTGACAATTTATTTCGCTTGTTTTAATTTTAATTAATAGATCTAAGAACATTTATTCACCATCAGGACTAGGTTTAATGCGTTTTTTTGTATTATGTTCATTCTTTTTTATTTTTTGTAATTTTCAGTATTTTAAATATTAACACTGTTTTACTGTGTGGTTTTTTATCCTTTATTTATGCTCTCATACCAGTAAATAATAAAATTGAATATTAGGTAAAATAATAAATTTGCTTTAGATTTTTTTTTATCGATTAATAACATTAGCATATCATGCATTGATATTAATTTCAATAATTAGCTTATTTTGTTACGATATTAGAAATGGACTTTGTGAATTAAAAAGCTTTTAAAAATTAGCGATAATATTTCAGAAATGTGTATGGTCGCGACCGTCTAATTAAATACTCCAGAAAACTATAGCATCAGTACCATCACCACGTACGAGACTCGGGGGAGCACAAACCGCACTGCTGTAGGGCACCATAACTTACTTTATATTTCTTTGTATCGCAGTTCAAACAAACACACCAATAGAATCTTTCAACTCTACATTATTTTTAAAAAAAACAGTATTATAAAAAAAATAAGAAAAAAACATAAATTGTTGTGGAAGTCAACGAATAAAATTGTTAGCGTTATTTTAGTTTTATTTAATCACAGTATGAAAATAAAGTGTGGTGAGCAATTTTACCTTTTATGTTACTATGTTCTGTCCCAAAATAGGCTGTATTAAACTCCTGGGGTGCTATTCTAAATCTTCTCTCGAGAGTGGTTAATTTACGATTATCATTTTTTGCATGCGACAACACTTGGTTTCACATACGGCCACATTAATGATTAAACTTCAAAAAAATACGAACGCGCGAAACTAAATATGATGATTATCATTCAAAAAAACTATTACGACCTTAAACATTACCCAAAACACTTAATAAGGTTAATTTAACCAAACCGTATTAGCTTTTTTTTCATCTTTTAAAAAGTTTTATACATCGATTGATGTTTAATCATCAATTTGGCCATATGTTAAGTAAAGTGTAGTTGCCTGCAAAAAATTAAAAATCCAAAATTGACATAAAAGGTAAAATAATATAGTACAACACACTGAAATAATACTATAAATATAAGTATGACAATACGTTGATAGTAACTAATAAACTAAAAAACCGATTCATACGTGTACAATGAATTGAAATAACAAACATATAATCAAATAATATTTTAAAATACGATGATATTTGTGTATGATATTAATAATGAAAAATAAAAACAGAATTACGGAAAAAAAAATTATCAAAGCCAACATGAACATGATCACAATACCAGAGAAAATGTAAAAATTCGACTCTCATTTAGAAAAACGTCGAAGTCACAAAATTCAGTTATATTAAAGAGTTAAACAACTTATAAATTTAATATATTTACATTGTCATTATTCGAGCACACATTTGAATATGTTTTTGTGTGCCCTCTTTTAAGATTCAACATTAAAAAAATATAAAAAAATATTTGGACATTAATTTACATACATACGAAATGTATTTATGCCTACCATATTTTATTTTTATCCTGTGATTAAACAAAACGAAAATAACACTTACAATTTTATTCGTTGACTTCTGAATCGACGAGTTCTAAACGTAATCATGTGTTCCTTGTCCCGCACCAAACGGTGCATAGGGTACTGGGTTTACAATTTTGATATTCTAATAGCAGCGTATCAGACATAATTTATAATGTACAAGTAGGCGCTAGTCGGGAGACTTTTGAATTTTGCATTAAAAAACATTTTTTTTTTTTTTTTTAATATTTAAAGTACAAGGTGGCGCAAAAGTCATCACCCTTTTGGAAGATGCCATATTTTTTGCAAATGGCGGCAAATGTCTATTCAGCTTTAACACTTGTGAATTAAACAGATACAAAATACAGGTCAACAAGCCATGAATCGCAATACTACTTGAGAACGCGGAAAAACTGTTTTGATTATTTTGCGGAATAATTCGTCGGTGGTGTTGGCGCAGCTTGAATTAAGGCGCAGATTTCCCGGACGTACGACACCAACGGGCCAAATACTACGGCATTTAGCCACTCGCCTAGAAGAGTATGGGACAACACTAGAGCTGCCAGATCTGGCCGGCTCCGGAGCAGCCACTCTGCTGAGAATATCGCGGATGTGGCTGAATATATCGTAGAGGACCCCGGAGTAACGACCAGACGACGTGCCACGCCATTGGACATTCATCGGCGGTCTTTCGTAAAAGACTCGAAGATGTTCCCTTAAAAAATGCAGACGGTGCATCAAGTGCTAGTTGTTGACCGCCAAGCGCACGTAACCTACACTCAAGCCACCCTGAATCTTAACCACGAGGAAGTCAACTTTTTATCGAAAATCATCATGAGCGACGAGACCTATTTACATCTCAGTGGATATGTGAATAAGCAGAATTATCAGACTCAGACTCTTGAAGCCCTTAAAGAGAGTATTCGCCAATAATTTGAGAACCCATCGCTGGAAGTTCTGGAAAGAGTGATGGAAAATGTCATAAATCGGACCCGCATGGTCATCAATTCTGGCGGCGGCCACTTGACCGATATCGTTTTCTCGACTTGATGGAAAAAAAAATAAGACATAATTTTTTTTTTTATTGAACATCGGGTGAAAACTTTTGCGCCACCTTGTATAACCTTTGTGGTCAAACAAGTCGATAAATCGCACTTTAGTGATTGTTTCTAATAACATGGGTTCTATCAGCACGTTGGTTTCATATTTTTGTGCAACTACTATGGTGAAGGTGTACAGTAAAATTTGCTCGTTAACGTAATTAGTGCCCTGACAAACAGACGGATACGTCTCGAAACCGGTAGACATGGAAAAGTCTGTACAAATATTTACTAATATTTATCAAATTTATATGAACTGTGTTGTGGCCCCGTGACTAGTTTCGCGGGCTCACTAATCAGAGGTTCTAGATTCGAACCGCACTCTATTACAACTTGAATCGCATTTTTTAACAGCGAGTTATTTTTCAAATATTTAGGTAAATCGTAAGAACGCAAATACCTAATTCTGTATTAAAAAAAACAATATTTCACGTCCACTTTGACATAAATCGAATTCGGGGCCTCGGCATGCTTGAAAAATGCCTAACCAGGTAAAATTCCTGAAAAAATGAATCAAGAGGAGATAAGTCCGCCTCGTAGCGTAGTGGTTGCTAGGTTTGCCTACATGTTCAAGGTCCCGAATTTGATTCTTAGCGAGGTCGACATGAAAATGTGATTTGAAGGGTAGATACGCTGTAATATTTCATCGTTTCTGGACTGGCACAATCACATTACCTTTTTTTAAAACCAACTTCGGATTCGATTTGCCTCTGCCAAGGACTTTCAGAACAGTTAACAAAATCTCACTAAACAGTAATGTCGATATGTTCCTACAGCAAAGGCATGCATTCAAGAAGTAAACGGTTTTATCACTCCTTGAGATGACACACTTGCCATGTCTGCCTAGATCATACCATGACCATACCTATTAAATAGATTAAGTTTAAATAGATTCTTAGATTTTTTAGAATAAGTGAAATTATTTTGATATTGGAAATGTCAATAATGCCAAATTTTTGGGCTTTGGTAAGCCTGTTAATTGACTTAATTAAGGGCGTAATAAACAGATTAATCAATTAAATTGTGTAATGCTTCAACTCTAAATAAAAATAAAAATTAATTAAACGTATTATTGAAAAACATTTGTATTTTTTTAAATACTGTTTTTTTTATTATTTATATTTATTTATAAATAACATATTAAACACCAAGTAGTTTACAAAAAAACTACTTTAAGACGGTACGTAAAAAAACAACATTTTTCTTACAACATATAATATTAATTAAACACAATCTAACGTAGTTACAAAACATATTTAACTTACTTATACATAACTCTTTGATTCCGCGTTTACATTCCTTAGCCAACAAATTTACTTGTAAAATATACATTTCAATGCAACAATTATTTTAAAACGTTTTTAAATGCGTTGTTTCCAAACTTATTATTAAAGTCGTAATAAAACTTTATTTGTCAAGCTATTTTTTCTTTGTTTTTGATATGTATTATTATTATTTTATCTCTTTCTGAAATTAATTTTTCAAATATTTTTGTGTCCCATATATTATATTATTAACTTATTTATACATACTGTTAACTAATTTTTATTATTTGCTTTTAACATTAATTTGTTAATACCATTTTTTTGTTTAAATTCTTTACGAGTTATTTACAATTTGCTTTTTAATTCTAACATTTTTCTCTTTTCTTCTTTTCATATGTTTGTCTTTTTTACTAAGCAAAGTTTCACCTGCTTATTTTGTTTTTACATGTATACAAAAAAATGTGTTGTTTATTTTTTAAATCTACAATTACTATGTTTGTACTTACCTGTATATTTTTTGTAAATACCCCTTGGGCGTATTGTAAAATTTAACAAATAAATAAAATAAAAAGAAATATTTAAATTATCTTCACACAGTATTTAGCGAAACAGTATTTATGGAAACTATGTAAAAAACCATCACTATCGAAAATATTTCAATAATATTTTTTAAGTACTACACTTTAAGATTTACTTGGCTTTTCGTTTTAAGGTTCATCGGGTAGTCTATTAAATTTTTAACTAGCTTTTGTTTTTTAGAGACTTTGTTGAGTGAAATTTAGACACATGCTGATTTTTTGAGTTGCATGCATTGTGGATGTGTAAATATAAAATGTTTATTTCTAATCTGCGAAAGTAAAAAAAAATTAAAAACTTACGCTTGCAATTTTGTATATTATCTATCTCCCTATGATGATCGTAGATTCAGGCCTTCATTTGAATTTATAGTAAAATAAATTATGTACATGTAATGTTGATTGCATTTCAATGTACACGTACAATGGGTTTAAATTCTTCCCCTAAATTAGTCGGCGTACGCAGGTGTCACTTATTCCTTGTGCATTAAGGAATAAAAACCTCTTGTCTGATTACGGGCGGGTAGAGTAGGTACTCTTTCCCTCCCTCCCAGCCCCTTACTCCAACCCCCTCACCTGCCCCGGGGGGCCCCACGTGATCCTAGGGCCCGCCAATCACGTGGCGGCGTCTAGCGGCGCCTTGCGTCCCCAGAGACGTCATTACAGGACGGATCCCTGTGAGTATTGACGTTCTGTATATGATTTACATTCATTTCTAAAAAAGTATTACTTATTGAAAATATAATAGCATAGAAAAAACTGTCGTATCACAAGTTTATTTAAACCCCTGTTGTATTTTTAAGATCTTGCAAGTCATTAGACTTGAATTTTTTCTAGAGCGAAATTTGCGGTCTTATGATTCCCTCAAATATTTTATTTTTAGTGTCATTTTAAGTTTTATCAATGATAAAAAAAATGAAAACAAGTTGAGATAGAGCGACGTTCGAACTTCGAAAATTCTGATCCAAAATCCTCAACTGTACCCCCGAGACTAAATACAAATTACATACAAAAATTAACACAACTTTCAGGTACTGTTTTTAATCACACTATTGATCACATTTTTTGAAGATACGTTTTTTTTATTTAAATTTATTTATTTGTTTATTCATTCAAAATTACAAAATTAAACATTTATGAACTTATTCAGGCTTTTTAGGCTATGCCCATGTCAATCCACAATAAATAACAATAAAAATACATAGTAAAATTAAATAGATCAAATTATTATGACATAAAATAACAATCTATAAAAAAAGGTAAATGTAATAAATAATCAAATTCCAAAGAATACAATGCAAAAAAGATAATCAGAAATAATTTTTAAAATATAAATTATACAAATTAAGAATCACACAAAATCAAATAAACAAAAAAGTGGTATCAATAAAATCAACAAAATAATAGTAAAATATAGTAGTATTAAAAAAACTAATTACGAGTATCATTTAAATCAACAGAAAAAGAATATATATATAAAAGCATCCTTGAAATGATAGTTGAGATATGTATTCTAGAAACTCACTCAATACTATAGTAAGAAATATAAGAAATAGGAGCAATAAATCAAATGCCAAATAATAGTACGTACTAAATTAAATTAAACAAAAATACGTAATGAAAAAAAAAAATTATATCTATTAATATATATAAAAAGCAAATAAAAGTAAAAACAGATTTAATAACAGAAATAAAAGGAAGTAAACACTTTTATAAAGACCGAAAAAGAAATCGCCGTATTTTTTTTTCATATGTCATTGTATAATTAGAATTTTTGGAGGCATGAAGCAAATTTATTTGATAGTATGAATGAGTATGAATGCGTTATCTTTTACGGAGATAAAGAAAATTGAAAATTATTCACACAAAAATGTATGTTAAACTTTAATATTATGCACAAAAGCAAGTCCTATGCTTGATTCTATAGAGAATATGAAATATTATTTATGTTTTAACAGTAGATGAAAATATGGAAGAACCACTTTTTTTTCCTTATTTTTTTAATCATTGATAATAAAAACGTGAAATCAATAAATAAGTTATCTAATATATAACAAAAAATAATCAAAGTATGGCCTGATCGTAGAAAGGTAGGTTATATGTATATATTTTTTAATAACTTTTGTGAAATCGGAGTTTTCAGGCAGATAACGGAATGACTCCGTGCCTTGGGACCATAATCTGACAGGGGACGCCCTCACCTGTCCCCTACCCTCTCTCCACTACTAGCACCCCCTCACTACACCGCCCCACCCTTCCCTTCACTCTAGGGAGGACCCTAGCAATACAAGGACCCTCGCGCAACTAGCGGGTAGCTTACGTAATTATTTACGGAAATATTCGATAAAGACGAAATTTATTCGCCAATTTTCTTATTAGGAATGTAAGTTACGTTCAGAGAGATGATTTCATTTTTACAACCTCTTGAAAATTTTCAGCTAAGCACAAATTGTGGTATCTTCCTTTTTTCCAATCCATACGTAATAATACATTTGTACAACAGAATTATTGCATTTCAATTATTAGTTACAATAATTTCTTAGACGCAAGGCGAAAACGTAAAAAATATTTCAATTGATTTTTCAATAGGATATTTTGTAAAAATATTTTACATAATTATTCCCAAAAAAAACTTATATTTATATATTACGGTGGATCTAATGTCTGGAAACTTATTTTTACCACTTAAAAATATTCCAGCCTGAAAATATAAATTAAGGCATAATACATTAGCTTTTTTTCTTTTATTAAAGAAACATACAGTACAATAACATAGTTTTATAGTATATACAGCTAGACTTAACTATAATGGACCAGTGAACTTTCCATATTAGGTATATTATCATTATATATAATCTTAATTCTATGATCAAAAGTTATCAATCAACTATTTTTATATTTTCAAGTGCAAAAAAGTAGGAAAAAAAAACATAAATGAAAGTAGTTTAAAAATTTGAATCAAAGTAAATAAGTTCTTTTTAATAAGGTTGTATAACTACTAATAACGTATTAACAAAATTTAAATAATATAAAAGTAATTAAAAGGTAAGAATTAAAATAAAAAACATACTCAAATGCAAAAAAACATTTCAAAAAAGGAAAAACATAAATGCATATACATATTTTAAGGTAATAAAAAAAAAACGACAAGAAAAAACTTCAAAAGAAATAAAAGACAATAAATTTAAGTTAATTTTAAAAACATCTTCAAAAATAATGACAAATTACCATAAGAAAAACAATATATTTATAATGTTTAAAAGCAATTCTAAGGGTAATAAAAAGTAGTTTAAAAGTATAAAAACGTGTCATAGCTGAGAAAAAAAAGAATAACAAGTATTTCAAGTTAACTTTAAAATTTAAAATTTAAAAAAGCAATTTTAAGAGAATATTTTAAACCGAAGATAGTTAATAAAATTTAATTTAAGCAATATTAGCAGTAATGAAACCTTTAGTTAAGAAATTAAATAAAAAATAACAATATTACAGTGTGTAATGTGATGTGATGTAAAAGAAAAAGGGTAAGAACTTATGATAATATATTAACGGGAGTTTTATTAAAAAGTTTTCAATCCACTGTTTTTTAATCATTGTATTAAATACTTTATAAGCTTGTTGTGTCTCATTATATTTAAGTATTATAACTACAAAGTAATGAAAATAAAAAATGGCCTACGTTTAGACGTTGGAAGTCTTCGTGGGCATTTTTTTCTAAATTGATGTCTCTTCATTAGTTATTAAGATTTTTAAGTATTTTTGTGATGTGTATTTCTTAGTTAATAATGTTTTATTATAAAAAAAATTATTATGTACTCTGCATGAAAATTATACAAATAAAAAATATATATGTATGTCGACATTAAGAAACATTATTTGTATTTTGAATTCGGAATAGCTGGAAACTTACATAATACATGTAACAAATTTTGCATCTTCTTGTATTAACATTTATATAGTTAACGCATTAAATACACCTTAATAAGTTTGTTTAAAATAATAATTCATATTTTCATTTAACTCCATAGTTATAGTTGATTTTTATTTGAAAAGTACAAATATCACTTATCAACTAATTTGTTTTTGAAAAGTCGTAGTCGATTTCTTAAATTAATGTATAGGCAATCAATGCATGACAGGGTTACCTGCGAGTGAATAAATTAGACGAGAGTGCAAATCTGAGACATATTTCATTGATAAGATTAAGGAAGGGTCATTAAGATAGTTTGGTCTCGTAGAACGAATGTATGACGAAAAAATGATAAAACACATATATTTATATATAGCGAGAATGAATGGTAACTCAAGACGACGAGGAAACACTTGACATGGTCGGATAAACTAAAATCTGAACTTTGGTCATGTCAAAATTAGACACAACCGAAGGCCATGCATAACAAGATGTATGAATGTGGAAGAAGCTTTGAATCCATGGAGTAATAGTAGTAGTAGTTGTTTTAATATTTTTTTATCTTCAGTGATTTAAATATTTATTTTTATATCTCACTAAGTTTTGGGTTTTCAATACCAGCTGCTTAATTACAAGATTTAATTACATTTAATTCAAAAGAGGATATTAGGATTAATGTGATCCATGCGACGTCACAGGTTTTATGGACACCGTTGGGATATTGTGGTTGGGGGAGGGTATTTCAGGGTAATGAGGTCCCGTGGGACAGGGCGCTATAACCCAAAACGCATACTTATACATTCACATACACCCACACACATTGTTTCATATGTATATGTGTGGCACGTCATCACACAGTCACACCCTTTTATACATTCTACCTACGTAATAATAATACGTATAAAGTTGACACAATGATAACGTATGAAAAGTCTTCCCGCGTGTAAATTGATTCCACAAACAAAACTTTGCAATATTTATTTGTTAAATTTTCCAAACAATATACAAAGAATATTAATATTCATAAAAGCTCTGTACGTAGGTCACCCTTTTTTAGATAAAGGCGTATTTATATTATTTAGGTAATTATATACAAAAAATAAATACAATGACACATACATTACAAACAAAAATGTATAAAAGTACCCTTCTTAATACGAATATATCCAAGACCGTATGCCCTCTTTGAGCATTAGTTATTGTGTTGTAACTTTGCCAGTTGAATGCTACTAATATTTTCTTCATTAAAAATGAGTTATGAATTTACTGAAGTAAAATACCTTTAGTAAAAAATAAATTAATTATACCGCTTGTATGTTTGTATGACAGTTCTGTAAAATAATTTTTCTAGTGCAGAAATCGCACAGGATTTAATAATAATAAAAACTTGCCTCGGGGATCGTGTAAGGTGGTAATATTGCGAGAGTAGTCTTCTGGCAATGATACCTTTGAGAAGGAAAAGAAAAAAATCTATTCGATTCTGTCACAGTCCAACTAACTTTATGGGGATCCGCAAGGAGTCGTTAGTAATATAACACACACTTATTACTTCACGGTACTTTTACCAGTTAAATTGGGGGCGTAAAGTCATTTTTTGTTTAAAAATTTTTATTACAAGAATTAACTTTCAACTATTTTCTTAGACTTAAAAATAAAAAAAATCACCCAAATTTTATTTTTAGTTTCATTGTATGATACGTATTTTTTCTGAAAGAGAACATTTTCAATAAATAAAAAAAAAACATTTAAAAATTTAAAAAAATCTTTTAAATTTTTATTTCCTTTATTTACTAAGAAACATTTATATTATGCTTTGGTTAACATCCCACACCAAGGAAGAGACGTTGTCTCTTTTCTTATGTTGTATTCGTGTAGTTTTTATTTGTTCTTTTTGACTCAATATACTCGTATTTCTAATGTAAAATTTTGTATCTGCTTTTGAAACATATTAAACTAAAAATAATATCACGGTTGAAAATGTTACCCTTTCAGCCCGGGTGTTCATTAAAATATAAACGAATTTTAAGATTTTTACGCTCTCGTAGCTACTGAAATTTAAAACCGGCAAGTTTATTATTTTGTAAATGTCGGTTACCAGCATTACGTGGAGCGAATTCCTGTCGTCCTGATTCCTTTAATAAGGACTTCCTGAAGTCCTTATTAAAGCCGTTAGTAAAATTAAATTAATTTGATTAAATAAACCTATATTGTTATAGTATAATTAGATAATAACAAACTTTGAATTAATTCTGTCAGTTGATTATCAGTTTGTGACCCATCGTTTATAAAAAATCATATTCAAATATTTTTTAATATCATTAAGTATAAAAGATAAAAAAGTATTAAAAATGACAAAAAAATTCAAGTAATTCATGAAATACAGACATAATAAAAATGTATTTTTTTTATATCCAAAGGAATTAATTCAGGTCAGAAAGGTTAAAAATAAATATTTATATCAGAAATAGGTCCAGAGGTGTTGTAAAAATATACTCAATCTAACGTTGGTACCTATATAAGTTTACAAATGAAATTATTATTTTTATAAAACTCACAAACTAGTCTAGGCTAAAGGATTTCCAATATTTAAAAAAAATCATCCGTAAGATAGGTAAATACGTATACTATTAAATTGATGTATTTATACGGAATCTTTTGTGTATTGGATGTACATATCAATTATAAAGTATAAATATTAAAATATATAAATATTAATGAAAATATATTAATATTTAAATTAAATAAAAAATAAATGCGTTTAATTTATTTTTTTTAAATATTAATTTTCTGTATGAAATCGAAAATGTTTTTTACTTATTGAAAAAATATCGTTTGTAAATTTGTTCACGTATAATCGAATGTAACAAACGTATTATAGAAGTTCCTACTGTGGAAAGAAAGTCATAATAAAATCTCTCCTTGCTCTGTATCTCTCGGGCGTCTTGTATTGAAAAAATATTAATAATTTAGCTGGCTGCGGGGAGCAGTTGGTGCTGCTAAGGGTGGGTGGGCAGGTGTTGGCGGAGGGCTGAGGGAGAAAGGGGAGGGTCGTTATCAAGTGTGGAGCAATTCGCACTCTCTTGTCTTAAATCAAAGGGTTAGGAGAAGAAAACATTGTTATACGTAATTCGAGCGTATTTCATGTCGAGGATCCATTCTGTACAGGGAATTCATACTCCAACAACGTTTATTGTTACTGAAAATAAGTGTTTTATGATAATCTTTATATCACGTTTTTATAAAAATACCAATTGTATGGATGTCTAGATAAAGCATATAATGAGAACGTTGTAGGTATTCAAATGACGCAGTTGTAAAATTGTATGACAATTAATCATAATAATAGATGCTATGAATTTCTAGTTACTCTCCTTGAACAAATTCCAAAAGAGTTTATTTTCAAATACAATATTAAAGAGTAGAAACACCAAAGTTAAAACGTAAGAACAAACTTATGTCTACTCTATATATCTGCTATTATTACAAAATTTATCACTACAAGTGTAGAAATATTTATCTTTTCATATGGAATCTAATAAATAACTATCATTTCTATGATACGAACAATGAGATATTGATGCCTGATAGCTGTGATTAAAATATTATTGTGACTCAATAGTACTTACGTGATCAACAAAATATCAATCATGTACACTTATTCATTAAATCCTTTCGATGTAGTAAGATGTATTTTCGTCGTAAAAATGGGTAGGAAATAAAAAAAATACATGCATTTATATTTTTGAAATGTAGTGCTACTTGGGGATATTGAAAATCTCCTAGGTACAAGGAGTCCGAAACGATGACGTTCTCTGACAGATGAAAGAAGATAAAGAGATACTGAAGACCATAAATAAAAGAAAACTTGAGTACTTTGTGCATGCATGTAATGAGAGGAGAAAAATTTAACAAGTCATTCTACAGGGAAGGATTGAAGGAAGACGCAGGGCAGGTAGAAGGCGCATCTCTCGGCTGAAGAAGTTGCGAGACTGGTTCTATTGCAGCACTTAGTCCTTGTTCAAGGCAGCCGTCAAAAAAGTGAGAATGGCTGCGATAATTCCAATCTCCATCGGAGAACGGAACAATAGAAGAAAATGTTTTTAAAAAGGGATAAAAACGTAATACGGAAACGCAGTGCCGGGTTGCGATTTCAAATAATCATCATTGTTCCCTTTCCGCACCTAATGGCGCATAGGGCACTGCATTTTTACACCAACCGTATGGTATCTTGTTCATTTTTGTTACATGAAAGCAAAATAATTAGTCTTACGGTCCAGAGACTGAAATATTCGAGTGTAAAAATACCTTTTTAAATAAATATTTAATTTCATCCATAGCTGAAATCGAACCCGAGACCACTTGCACAATTGGCAAACGCTCTAACTATCGTGATATATTTTTATTTCATCTTATTTGGTCTAAAATTTGACACGACTTTTTTGTATTCCCTGCGTCCAGGCGGATTGAGAATACAGTTCTGTGAGAAAAACAAGAACCCTGGACGAGTGCTTTCGACTCGACGGCTGCTTTAAAGAAATCTAGTGGAGATGAATCCGCCTCTTAGTATAGTGGTTTGCGGGTTCGCCTACCATGCTTAAGGGTTCGATTTTCGGGAAGGTTGAGATGAAATATTTGTTTTTTACGATGGTTTTCCACCGAAGTGTTAAATTGCCCCAGGATTGAAACCTGAAGTGAAAGACTAATCACCTTACCTTCCAGTAACAGTTGATCGAGATACGCAGTACTTTATTTTATAATGCAGTGCCCTTTGCGCCTCCGAGAGCGGACAAGGTATTATGACGATAATTTTTATACATATAGTCACCTTCCTAACCTTTGGGAGTTTATATTTAATCTGATATTTATATAGGGTCAAAGCACCAATGAATGGCCGTTTAAGGTTCAGTTTTTAGTGAAATCTACATTAAAGGTATAAGTTTCATTATTTAAGCGTACAAAATAAAGGAAAACAATAAAAACACGTTTATTTTTCTAAGTACTTTTAATTTTTTATAGAAATATGAGTATTATAATTATAATCAATATTACTCTAAAAAAATAGCTGAATCACCAGTGAATGACCACTGCCTACCCCAGTAAAAGTAATACTCAGAATTAGTTACTTCATAACATTATAAAACACCCTAACACATTAGAATATGGATATATTCAAAGAATTGCATAAGAAATAGCATCAAATAAAACACTTTCCATACCTTTCCTTGTAAAAACACTATCAATCTCAGAACAATAACGGGAAGACGCACTATTACCTTTTGACAACTCACAGTTCAAAACTGATAGATTTTTTTCTTACTAAAAGATGTGTCCGCCTACTGCTTCTGTCATAGTTTTTAGTGCTAAAAGTTTTTTGACTGGACACATGTAGCAATTCTTATTTTATTGTGTTTTATTAACCAATGGTCATTTACTGGTGCTTTGACCCTAATACATAGTCAACGAATTTGACTGTAAATTGTACTAAACGTAGATAATAATAAAATTCAAGAATCTTGTCTTAAAGCACCTGAGTCTGTAGCAAGTGACAGGTCATTACACGGATTGGTAGTCTGAATTACTTATATACGACCGACATCCGACACCTTCCAACTTCTTGTACCGTCAACTCCTTACTGCTAACTTCCCGCTAATAATACTGGCGCAGGTGAGTGCATGCCACAATGCAACGGGGTGTCAGAACACTACGCCTGAAGTTAAATGTTAATTAGAAAACACCTATAATGTAATGAGACAATAGGGAAATATCACATACTACGAATACCGATAAAAACATGTAAAATGGATTTTTAAAATTAATTATATTTTAAAAATCAATATGTACGAGTATATTGTGGAGAAATGTTTTCATTCAAAATTTTAAAAACTAAATTGTAAAAAAATGTCTACAAAAACGCGACATGTTTGGTCTTGACAAAAGTGACGTCAACATTCTTGACGACGTTCTATTTCAATTTAAACGGTTACAAACAATGTTCAATTTAACCGAATCGTGACATATTAGGGGCGCGGCCAATGCAAATAACCGTTTTCGCGGGATCTAAAATTATAAATATTTTTCATGCTGCTAATAAGTAGTAAAAAAAGTTTTTTATGATTTGACAGTATTACTAAGACCCCTATTAATTAAAATATATATATATATATATTTCCATATTATTCTAACAAAAAATTATAATTATAAGCACTATTTTCAAACTGTTTTATTGTAAGTGAAAAATTGCGTAAACAATTAGTATTAGACAAATTTGTTTATTAGACGTACCTGTAAAAATTATAATTACCTCTGTGGCAATGTACACATTTTAAACTGAACGTTAAAAGTTTGGTGATTTCAAAATTACTCCGCCTTTGACGTCACAGGTTCTCTACGGTAAGTTGTACTGATTAGTGGGTTGGCTTCCCGATAACCGGAAATGTATCACAATACTTTGTCATTGGTTCATTTCGGAGAACTAGTGACGTTGTTTAAAGTAGTTCATTTTTATCAAAATCGTTTTTATGAATTTTTTCAAACATTTTTGAGAAACCTCGCCGTACAATTTAATGCTCTTATTTTTAGTGCGCGTAAGAAAACTTTTTTTATATCCAATTTCCCGTTGCGCTGAACTTCATCACTATTTCATGAAGTTTGGGGATAGTTGCTAAATGTACATAACTGTGTGGTTTACATGACATATTTATATTTGTATGTACAACAATATGAAATGCATTTGTACGTTTGTATATATATGGCAGGCGCCGTGGCGTAGTTGGTAAGACGGCCAACTGTGAAACAGGCGTCACGGGTTCGATTCCCGCCAGTTCCAAGAAAAAAAATCCAAAAAATATTTTTTATCAATTGGTCTGGGTGTTGTGGTGTATATTTCATAAGCTCCTTCCATATTCCCTCTTTCCTACTGGCTAAAAAGCCTTTAAATAGAGGCTTAGCGGGTCATTTCTTCAAAAATATTTATTTTTAATTTGTATATGTATGTGCGCATATATGTGTGTGGATGATACAATGTGTGCATTCGAATTTTTTTTGTTTATTCTTAACACTATAACTCCATAGAAAACATTGACGACGATTTATTTTTACAATTTTGGAATTTTTGTTACATCTTATACCTTACTTAATTACATCTATGATCAATTTTACATATGAATGACTATATGTTGTATAAATAATATAAAATAAAAAATAAGAAAAAATAAGGGTGATGAAAATATTTTATGTTATTGGGTTGGTATGATGTTAGTAATTTAAAAGCTTTTTTAATTAGTTATGAAATATTTGCTTAATTTTATAATTTTATGTACCAAGTAAATAACATAGTCGGTTACATTTTTCACGACTATTCCAGGGCCCCGATTACAATGGGATATTACTTGAGTTATCTTCGACTATCTATAAAGAAAAACCGATATGTGTGTATGAAAATGAGTATATTTGCATGAACATTTAAAGTATCTTTGTCGGTAACCTATAATTGAACATTTTTAGAAGAAAAAAGTTGTATGCATATTCTGCTTTTCATACTGAAACCTTAATTTTACTTTGTAGATAAATTGAATATAAATGTTAACTTCCCATTGTAATCAGGGCCCAGGTTTAATACCATTTCCTTTTTTTCGTACGGGAAATTCACATTTAAATCAATAGTTGCCTTTTTCAATACTAATTATTTAAGGTATAAATATATGATCGTATTTTTTTTTTAATCACGTGAGAATGAAATTATTTTGGAATCGCGCTGTGACAACTATTTAAGAAAACATATATTTAATTATAAATATTAATCTCAGTATAAATTAATACATTTACAAGCTTGTTATAGTAAAATTGACATGTATATATTTATAGAGAATTCCTTCTCACTGAAGCTGTGAAGATATTTGTAAGTTACCCAACTTCGATAGCCAATACTCACGCTACATTCTTGGACAAGATATTTGGATTATCTTCCGAACTGTTTCGTGGAATCTTAGATATTTATTAGGGCTTAACTTTAAACTGGCGACTGACTGAATAACTGCTAATCCAAAATATGTATAGTATATGCGTTTGAATATAATGTTATTTATAATTGATTTATATATATAAGATAAGGACTTGTAAAAATACATCAAAACAAAAGCGCAGTATAACTGCACTTGCCTACTCTCTGGAATATTTTTATGAGAATCAATAACAATTAAGCAGATCAAACAAATTTAAACAGTTATAAGTATTGTTTTGTCACCGTAATATTTTTTTCTCATCACTTTATTCAAGAATTTTATGAATAATCCGAAGGGTTGACGGAAAGCTAGCTATCGATAGATGGGGTTACGTGACAACAAACGCCATATTGGTTTTGAGATCTGCCATCCAACACACAACGTCTGTCAAAATATTAAGCAAAAAAAAACGAAATTAGTTTCGTTTTTTACGGCCGTCATAAGCAATTGCTTATGAGTTTTGTGAAAAATTAAAAAATTCAAATATCGTTCAGTAATTAAGTTCCTTCTTAAAAAAGGAAAAACAATGTAGAAATCAAAGCCGAACTGGACGCTGTTTATGGCGAGTTTGCACCGTCGCAAGCAAAAGTTTTTTTTTGTTAGTTAAAAGTTGAATTTGTTTGTGCTCAGACAAGTGTTTTTAATGGCGGCCACCCAGGGCCCTCAAATATAGTCACTACATCATAAACCGTCAACAAAATCCATGATTTTAAATATGGCTAACCGTTGAATCAGAATTTATTAGCTAGCAGAGGCTGCAAACATATCAAATGAGCGCGTACAAGCTATCATGCACAAATATTTGGAAATAGAAAAGCTATCCGAGCGATTGGTACCGCGTTTGCGGAGAAACTTTTGGCGAAGATAAAATATGATATGAAGGATTTTTTCCATCGATTCGTCACTGTTGATGAAACGTGGGTCCATTACTACATGCCGGAGATGAAAGAACAGTCCAAACAGTGGAGAAAACGCGACAAAAGGCCATCGAAGAAGGCTAAGAAAACCTGATCAGCCTGAACCGAGATGGCAACTGTTTTTTGGAATGCGAAAAGCACTACTCTTATTGATTTCTAGCAAAGGTGTAATATAGTAGCTGGAGATTACTACGCAGCATTTTTGGACCGTTTGGACGCAAAATTCATATTCGAAAGGAATGAAGAAGTTGGAAAGTCGTATTGAAATGTGTATTGCCCTGAAAGGAGGCTATGTTAAAAAATAAATTACAAAAACAACTAAAATCGTGCGTTTTCTTACTTAAGCGAGCTTTCCGTCAAATGATAATCGTACATACGCTTTATTTGAAAATATAAAAGGTAAATATTTTTTTTGGTATTAAATAAAAATAAAAATAAAAACTTTATTTTATTTTGTTACACAAACATTGGAAAATAATATATGAAATCATCCAAAAACGCTATTAAAAAATTACATTAACTCTGTGGTCCTTTAAAAGGTATTTTTTGTTTTATTAAATAACAGCTAGTCTGCAAGTATTTGGACATACTCAAAACATTGTTGAATTAACTACCTGGTAAAAGAAGAAGTATTAAAATTGGAAAATTGTTTTCAGGCGTTGCCTAGTAGGTGAATTGGTTCAGCCAGATGAATCTCACCCACATGATAAATGTTTCAGCTCTTACTTCACAAAAGTCAATAGATGGAAGAGTTGAGGAAATGTGGGTATTCAAACACAGGCAGAATGGTGAATGTTACATAGTGTGTAAAGTGGCCACTTGAACCAGTTAATTGCAGGTCATAAGACCTGTAAATGCCTAGACTTCCATATCCCCTTCTCAAAAATGATTTCCCTCTCTGTTGCAACAAATTTTAATATTTATTAAATGCTTGTTTCTGCAACACTTCACTGTCTCCAGGCCCATATACGTATCTGAAACCTGGATCGTGAAGCGCACCTTGTCTAAGATTGAAATAGATTATCTAAATTCGCTGCATTTGGGGTAACAATGCAGTGTCCTATGCATCTTTGGGAAAGGATAGTGAAATGGTTATGTAAACTGCGGTGATGATAAAAGATAACAGTGTATTTTAATATGATAATTACTTGTTAATGTGGCGAGAGTCCGACGAAGAAATCACTATTACTTGTGTGTACATTGTCTTTTCGTTCGACAGAGGTAATTAAATTATACTAATAATAATTATTATAGGATGCAAAATCGTCCTGTGGTTGTGATATTACGTAATTACAATGGCGGTAATAATTGGAATATATCCCTAATTAGAATGTTTCCTTTGGGCGTCAGTTCACCCCATCCAGGAATGTCTAAGTGGAATGTCTAAGAACTTCTGTTCGGAATGAGCTAGTGGAATGTGTGATCATAACACTATATTTTATGTAGGTATAATGTTACGCGACATTATTTACTTTGAATTAACACACGCTATTGAACATTTTGTTGGTAAAAAAAAACTAAACTACGATACCGCTGTTTTAAGAAAAAATACTTTTTTTTTTATTTTTGAAATTTTATTTGGGATTTTTACATAAAATATAAGTAGAAATTTGTTAACAATACTAGAGTTTATTGAAAAAAAACAAACTGTTAATCTAATCATACATAATATACCATCGAACCCGACAGACGTTGTCCTGCTCAAAAGTTGGCTTGCCTGCTATTAGCTGGTTTAGCAAACGCAAAATCTTGAAAAATTAGAATTTTCGATAAACTATATACTAAGTGATATTTGGCATTGAGATCGCAATGCCACCTATCGGATCCAATAGTGAATTTAAACCATCTAGAGACTCAACAATGTTTGAGTATATCCAAATGATTGCAAACTGGCTGGATTTCCTCCCTAGGGAGTTATTCATATTTAAATTTATTTTAACAGAGAGGAAAAATATTTTTAAAAAGGGAATATGGACGTCTAGGCATTAACAAGGCTTATGACCTGTCATTGGCTGGTTTAAGTGGCCACTTTCCACACTGTGTAACATTCACCATTCTGTCCATGTTTGTACATTTCCTTAACTCTTGCATCTGTTGACTTTTGTGAAGTAGAAGAGCTGAAACCTTTATCACGTGGGTGAGATTCATCCGGCTGAACCAAATCACCTACTAGGCAACGCCTGAAAACAATATTCTAATTCGCTTCTTAAAAATGTTTTTCCTCTCTGCTGAAATAAATTTAAATATCATCTAAAGACTTGCTCAAAGACACACAATAAATTTCAAAAAAATCGGTTTAGCTTTTTAGGAGGAGTTCAGTGAAATACACGCAAACAGAAGAATTATATAAACGAGTATAACCATATTAATAAAAATATAAGAACTGTAACGAGTTAATTTAGACGCGTAGGAACTTTAGTTCAATAAGCCTCGCTACTTGACAACACTTAAAATTTTGTTGCAAAAAAACGGGATTGCCGCATTCGAACGGTGGCAACAAAAAATCACTTGCTTCCGGTGTAAAGTACGCGAAGAAACGAAAAGCAATTGACCAGCACGTTTTTTGAGGGTTCCAGGAGGAAACAAACATGTAGTCCGAACGATTTGATGGACGTCTGTTATCAGATGTCCATTTCTCCACTTACATTTCACAATCACCCGACCTTATATTATACCCTTTTATTAAATGAAATAATAAATTTACCTTGATTTATGTGAGCATATTCTACCTGTCTATTTGACGAGTTGAAGGTCGAAATTGTCACATGACGAGCATGTCAAGTGTGAAGATGTTTAATGTGCATTGACTCCTGATTTAAGCCATTACCAGTAAAAATAAATAAATGGGAAGAAATTATAAGGAATTTAAGGAAATGATCTAATTGAGATCCATAAAATACGCAGTGAAGAATATTGGTAAGTACGTTTCAAAAGATTTTATTTTTTTAATTCTCCACTATGATTTTATAGTAACGTCTCCGTGTTTCACCCTTTGCACCTGGGACTGTAAAATATTCTAGTGTTAAAACTCGGTGGCCTCCGTGGTGTAGCGGTTAAGACGCTTGACTCACACACGGAAGGTTTCGGGTGCGATTCCTGGTGAAAACACAAAAAAATATTGTGATTTTTCTCAAGTCTCTTTGATGTAATTTACCACTGTAATTGGGCTCCCTGGCCTGTTGTCATGTGGCGATGTGGTCACACACAGAGAAGAATTATCGACGTCCACTAGATACAAAGATGTTGTTTATTCATTTATTATTTATAAGACATTACAAGAGCCATTATACTGTTACACTTGAAAGCTACTGTTTTTAATTTAACTAAGTATTATGTCATAGAGACGTAGTAACTAGTAAAGACGTGAGGCTACATTTTTAATTGCCTCCCAAAAAACTGCGTATGGTCCTAGGAGGGGTAGGTTTATACAAAAATAATTTCTTTTATTCTTCGAAATTATATTTCTCACGCATTTGACGCATATGGTTTTCAGTTACTATAAGCGACCTTTTAAAATGAAAATACGTGATTTTTGTATTGCGTAAGATATTCATATTGGTCCATGAGGATTTTACCATAAAGCTAAGCGCCAAATGCATCTGAGCTCTATGTATATTATATCCTGTGGAGTACGTAATTTCTATCACCAGATAACTAATTACAATATGAACTATGTTAGTACTAGTCGCGTTTCGTCCATACAAACTGTGGCGCATCCCTCAAAAATTTAAGAAAAATATGCATTTTGCATAGAATTAAGAATAGTCCAGAAACCGCATACGCATATCAAACAGAAGGCGACTCAACTACTCATAAATCATTAGGTTTACGTTTTGACCCAATTTTTTTATTGTAGACGTCGCTCAGTACGCAACTCCTGATTTGAATTCAACTATGCCGTGTTGTGTCCTTTTAAAGTTTAGAAATACTGCTAGGATCTTAAAGAAACGGGATGCAATCACATGTCATGTGTAATTAGCTAATGAATGTGTATATAACAAATGCATTACTTAAAAATTAAATTATTTTTCCATCTGTCAAATTGTCGAAAAAACAAAATGGAAATTTCGT
Source organism: Micrasema longulum (assembly GCF_059751315.1). Taxonomy (NCBI): domain Eukaryota; kingdom Metazoa; phylum Arthropoda; class Insecta; order Trichoptera; family Brachycentridae; genus Micrasema; species Micrasema longulum. The sequence continues at coordinate 71,134 of NW_028277985.1, forward strand.
TAGTGTTGCCAGGGTAGTAAATTTTTTTACCCTACTTTGCTCATCTAATAAAAGAACTAATAAAAATTAGACCTCGGATTAAACAACTCTGTGGTGGACGTTTGACCGACATTATCTTCAAAACATCAAATATTATTTGACATGATATAAAAATATCCGTTTCATGTCAAATAAAATTTGTTTTATATTTTAAGTTCAAAGTTCATTAATTCAATTACTCTTATTAAATGACCCTTTACTTATCTACTTTGTTGTGTCAATCAATGTTTCCGCGTGCACAATAAAATTTTAGAGAAAGTAACAGATTGCTTTTTTTACCTTACATTTGTGTTATGGTTATATTCTTCGCGATCTGGCAATGATCCGGTGACTTCAAGTATGCGCGCGGCGAAAGTGTGTCTAAGTGGGGGAATTATTAGACACAGCCCAATCTATTCAAATATGATTCTACGCCCCTTCTGAACTCTTCTTATTTCTATGGTATTTTGTCTTTAAAAAAACATTTATAAATTAAAGTTCATAGGATTCCCGCAAAGAACGTTCAGGGCAAGCGAATCCCGAATTCAAACAGTATTTTTAGTATACACACGTATTTATATTTTCTATTAGCAACATGCTAAATATCTGTCCCCGATAGTGATCAATGAATATGCCGGATACAACTCTTAAAGATAAAAAAACGGATTTTGCACATGCGCGTTAAGGTTTATAACATTGACGACGCATCGAAAACATAGCATCTAATTTGTGTAATCCAATGAAAAAACAACTCTAATAAAGCGAACATGGTATTGAAATTTATTCAAAATTTAAATGCATCTGTCTTAGGTCTTGGAGATCTTGTTTGTAGAAAAGAACCACATTTTTTTATAGCTTCCTTTCATATAATAGTCATTGCACGCGTCTGGTAAGTACATGACATTGTGGTGCAAAAGAAAAAAAAATGTAAAAATTTTTTTTTTTAAATAAATAGTTCATGTCTACGAAGTCGGGAATCGAACTCATGACCTCTTGCATGGTAATTAAAAACGCTGATCATAAAACCAAGAGGTGGAAAAATGAATTTATAAATAATTAAAACAGTAAGATGATTTAAAACCATTTTCTTGAATCCCCTTTGAAACGTTGCATGGGGCGTGATAATTCTGCACGTTTCGAAGTTAAGTTTGGAACTGTTTCGGAGTATATTCTGTTTGTGTGTTGTGTGTTGTGTGTTGTGTGTAACACGAACCCAGACCGCGTGTCTCGAAAGGGTCATCCAGTGCTAACACAATTTCCAGTTACAAGCTCAATGCTGACAAATAATCTTCTATTCAACTCGTCACGGGAAAACTTAGCTAACTCGCTTTTCTTCACGTCTAACTAAAGGCAATTTGTAGAAGAGTAAAATTTTACTGTCCTGTGCTAACACATGGAATTTATGGACTGCGAAATAAATTAATTCTTAAATACTTTTTTATATCATTTTCTTCATTAAAATTATTACGTAGATTACTTAATTCGTCGCACAACTTGGAGTTCTTTGGGATAAATCCTCCCTTTTTTCGCAGATCTCTTCACCATCGACGCTGTGTAGGATAAAAAAGGATTTACATGGCTAAAATCTGTGTCTTTAATGGTTTTAAATGTAAATTGAGTTGTGGTCTCGTGACTTGTGTCTCGGACTCACGGCTCAAAGATTCGAATTCCATTCTACCCCAACTTGATTCCAATTTTCTAATAATAAAATATTTACAACTCGTTGAAAATGGCCCCTCAAAATTAAATATTTGGGTAAATCATAAGAACGCAAATATTTCTTTAAAAAAAAGATCATGTTTTTTTTTAATACTGTATACCATTATTTTAGTGTTCTTGTTTGTCTTTGCTACACATATTTATAATGTAAGTGCTGTAATTGACTTTGACCGTATAACTAAATATTTTTGTTTTTATAAAATTATTTTTCCATCACCGAATTGTGAAAATCTGCATCGTAATTATCATATTTAACGGAAGGCCGGTTGTTCATAATAAACGGTGATACTTATTCAAAAGATTATTTTTTGTATAATTTATTTATCAATATACACGGCACGTAGTGCCTTTTAGTTTAATTCATTTTATTTCCTGCGTTTTTAGCTTTTATTTGCTTACACCGCGACTTAATTACTGCTCCGAGATTTGGCGCTAATAATATCGAGGATAGGAATGTAAAACTACGAATTTGAAAGGGTTGAATTTTGTTTAGGTCTTCGATCAAGATGTATTGACCCTTTTTGAACCGACACATAAAGTAAGTAGACGTATTGAAATGTTTTTATGAATATTTCTACAAAAATTAAAACTTATTTATCAATATTATTCAAACACCATTTACTAAATATTTTATTTTAAAATACTCAGGCATTCACAAAGATAAGTTTTGAAAGCACGGAAAACCACCCTGAAATATTAAAATTTGATTAGTAAAATATTTTTTGAACACCCAAATATTCTCAATTTATTGCAACAGAGAGGGAAATCATTTTTGAGAAAGGAATGTAGAAGTCTGGGTATTTACAGGGCTTATGGCTTTTCATTGACTGAATAAAGTCATAAGCTCGGTAAATACCTAGACATCCATATTTCCTTACAATAAATAAATTACTTTACCATAAATTGAGATCTAAATAGCACTCTAAGGAGGAAATCCAGTTAGTCTGCAAGCATTTGGAAATACTTAAAACATTGTTTAATAATATGTGTTTTTTATATTGTTTTCCTTTTGTTACCATTATCTTGCATCGAATGATAAAAAGTACGATATATTTTTACAGAAATTGCAGAATATTTTTTTTTATCTATTTATTTATTCAAATTATTTGTTCGTAACATGCTTCGCATATCAATGCAGTTCAAAGGAACATTGCAATTCAAAAGCACTGAAATCAATATTTATATCTCACCGGAAACCAAACCCCAGATATCAAACAGTCAAACGCATTAATCGCTACACAATTAATAGAAAATAGATTTGATCTTTTTCAGCAGAGATCGTCATAATAAACTCTGATAAAACTAAGGAGGAAAATTCAGTAACACTTGTCTAGAAACATTTTTACATCCATATATAGATACTCCTAATATTTTTTATAAAACTTTTTTTAGCTGTTATGTTTTTTTAATATTTTTGATGAATATTTTGCCTTTGTAATTTAAAAAAAAGAAATGGTCAATATTATTAAATGTATTTTATTACAAAAGACTGTTATAATGCGTTATTATTATTTATCACATTGGATAATTTACATAGTGCCATGTTTTCAGAAAATCACCGCAAGGACGCTGTACAATAAATATCTTAAAACGTCTTGAAGCTTCTGGACGCGTGGACAGTTGGGATTCTAGTTCCTATTTTGCATTAATGATAGATTTTTAAAAAAGATAGAAGCTCGATTACAACACGTCTTAGAGCTACAGAGCGCATGGACGCTAAGATATCTAAAAAGGCTTGTACGCCTTTTACGCCTTATACAAACAATAAATAGATACACTTGATGTCCTGGGTTCGATTTCTAGGAGGGTCAAGCAGAAGTATTTGTTTATAAGGTTGTTTTACACGACAACATTTCACTCTCCCTGGACTGCCACCTGAAGCGTAAGACTGAACACATTACCTTCCTGTAACACATGATCGAGATACACTCAACAATGTTTTAAGTATGTCCAAATGCTTGCAGACTCTCTTAATGACAGATCATAAGCCCTGTACATGCCTAGACTCATATATTCCCTACTCAAAAATGTTTTGCCTTTGTGTAGCAACAAATTTAGAGATATGCTCTGCCTACTATTCCAATGCAATGCCCTATGCATCATTATATGCCAATTAGGAATCGTAGTAAATTTTAACAATCTAAAGCATAAGAAAAAGTAATAAAAACAAAACAAACGCTACACAATCTAACAGGTAAATTAAAGTTAAGTACAGTCCACTTAGATCTTCAATAATATTTGCTTTATGTGCGTGTTACTATAAGTTTTCATATAATTAATTTGAGTGTGCCTACGAACACAGTAAAAAAATGATTGTTTATTTAGTTCACCGACAGGCACTACCACACAAACATAGGTTATTGAACACTCGAACCATAGAAATAAAAATAGTCCATTAACCGCATACGCACAACAAACAGAAGGCGGCTCAACTACTCATAAATGAGTAGGTTTACGTTTTGACCCATTAGTTTCTTTGTAAACGTCGCTCAGTACGCAACTCCTGATTTGAATTCAACTATGCCGTGTTGTGTCCTTTTAAAGTGAAGAAATACTGCTAGGATCTTAAAGAAACCGGATGCAATCACATTTCCTGCGTAATTAGCTAATGAATGTGCATTACTTAAAAAATACATTTTTTTCCATCAGTCAGATTGTCGAAAATAATAAATAATTTGCTTATCTAATGAGAGAATTAATGAAAATTGAATCTCGGATTTTACAACTCTGTGGTGGACGTTTGACCGACGTTATTTTCAAAACATCAAATATTATTTGAAATGATATAAAAATATTCGTTTCATATCAAATAAAATTTGTTTTATATTTTTAGTTCAAAGTTCATTAATTCAATTTCTCTTATTAAATGGCCATTTACTTATCTTCTCTGTTGTGTCAATCAATGTTTCCGCGTACACAATAAAAGAGAAATTAACAGACTGCTTCTTTTTACCTTACACTTGTGTTATGGTTATATTCTTTGTGATCTGGCAATATTACCCCCGGTGACTTCAAGTATGCGCGCGGCGAAAGTGTGTCTAAGTGGGGGAATTATTGGATACAGTCCGATGTATTTAAATATGATTCTACGCTCCTTCTGGACTAATCTTAATTCTATGACTCGAACGCACTCTGGCCTTATTCTATAACTAATTCGTTTCGTAAATTCATTCGTATCGTATGAGAGTGATCGAGAGCGAAATACGATTTTGATTGCGTTAGAGTGAAATGGATTTGTGTCGAACGAACGAACTTACGAAACGAAATTGTGACAGAATAAGCCTTCAGTACCTACATGGTAGATTACTAAAACTTAGAATTACGTCACGAGTTAAAATGTGCCATCAGGTTGATAAATAAATTAAGACAAAATACTGAAGTAACATGAAGTTGAATATGAGAGATAAGGCAGGCTACGTTTGTAGGAACATAATACAATACGAGGCAAGCTTTTCCACTTAAATCCTCACATTCATAGTCGTGTCTTCGCTCTCTCGCAGTGCGCGCCATCTAGCGGGGCGCGGCGGAGGCGAGATATTAAATATTTCCCGAGAGGTTTCCGCGCTAAGACAGAGAGGAGATAGATTTCCCGCGGGGCTCCGTTAATTTTCTGCCGCCTTGAGCATACTGCCCCCCGGGGGCCCCTACCTCGCCAGGTACCGTAGCCCGTACCTACCCTAGCCAGGTACCCAACCCGAGGTGTTGTTACCGGCTAAGCGAAGACACACACCGCGCAACTGAATAACACTTTTGAATACTTCTATGCATAATAAGATTTCTCAAATGTGTCGAAAATTGTATTCGAGAAGTACAATTTTCTTATTTATTAAAAATATGTGTGTAAATACAATATTATGTAAAAGTACAAATAAGGAAACTGACGGTAGGTAATAATAAAATATAATGAAACCAAATATAATAAGCAGCCCAAGAAAAATTTTCTATTTTTAATTACGCATATCCCATAACATAACTTTTAAGAACTGCTCTTATAATACTTTCCTTATTTTTTATTTTGATCATTTTTTGCCGTAATTTTTATTTTATTTTAACAACTGTAAAATTGTTTGTTTCTTTGTCATCAAAATATTTACTGTCTTAGCCACTGAATAGATTATATCTGTGGTCTTAGCACATATGTTTATTGTTTTTGTCCCAATAAATTTTTTGGCATATATAACATTTCCGAAATTATATTCTTTAATATTTTCTGGCTATAAATACATACAGATATTTAATTTTCTGGAAAAATTTCAATTTTTAAAGAACTAAAGAAAAGCGTATTTTAAAATATTTTATAACAAAATAGACTTTAGATTTTTATTTCAAACTAAAAAAACATTTTTATGACGAAAGTTGTCTTCGGTGTTTTATTAACATATAAAAAAGCTTAGTATTAGCTTATTTAACTTAAAAATGTTTAAATGTGGACACTCATGTTTTATCAATTAAGGTACAAAAATTAGTTCAGCAATCATAAACACAAATTTAACAACAGTAGTAAAATCCATATATTATGTCAAATTGTTGGTAAAATTTAGTATTACTTTATACAGTATAACAATATACAAAAAAGAGCGAGGGATAATAAGGATTAAAACAAAAAGTTCATTAAAAACGAAAACAAATACCGCTTAAAAAAGAGGCGATCTTTTGTCCTTAATTTGAGATTTTGTACATAATGCAATAAAATCAATGTCAGTAAATAAATTTACAATACAAAATATCATAGTGATGAATTATAAGAAATTCGTTTTTATTTACTTCTGAGTTGGTAACCAAAAAACATAAAAAATGTATTATTTTTAATATCATCTACACATTTTTAAAAACACTAATCTTACTCAAAACAAGAAATTAAAAATAAATAATACATAAAATATATTGGCACTGCTTGCAAAAAAACTTATTGTTAAAAAAAAAAAACAGAATTGTATACCTACAATAAAATTTGTAATTCGTTCGATACAAAAATTATACAAAAATGTACAATAAGCACTGATGGATACGTCATTAGATAAACAATTTATTCTTCTCTTCTTCTCTTCTTCTCTTCTTCTCTTCTTCTCTTCTTCTCTTCTTCTCTTCTTCTCTTCTTCTCTTCTTCTCTTCTTCTCTTCTTCTCTTCTTCTCTTCTTCTCTTCTTCTCTTCTCTTCTTCTTCTTCTTCTCTTCTTCTTTTCCACATCCGCTCCAAAGTGTTTATTATGAATAATATTTGGATTACCATAATCTATTTATCTAGTTGACCGTTTCATCATTTTTTATTTTGCTAAAAAAATGAGCTCGAAAAAAAAATAAAACAAACTCAATATTCTTAACTTTTTCATTTAGTTACTAATTTATTTTTTTTAAATTTAAATTTCATTGATAAACCCTTCGGGTTACATACATTTAACAAAATATTTTCACTTTTAAAATTCATATTCTACTGTTAATAATAATATTTTTAACATCTTTTGTAAAGGTTGTCTGAGTCTTTTGTTTAGTTTTGTCTGGTAGTTTATTGTATAATTTCAGTCCATGGTTTATAAGTCTCGTTTGTCCTTTTCTCGTTTTAAAAGATTGTATATGATATTTTTCTGATATTCTCGTATTGTGTTCATGTTTACTACAGTTTTTTTCAAGTTTTAATTCTTCGTCTACAATTACATCAGTGGCTAGTTTATGAATAAATTTTAAAGATTCTAGTTTAGAGAGTTCAGTTACATTTAATTGTTTAGTTTGTTCAAAAAGTTTTCAGTTGCTGTTAGATAGTTGTTTATTCCGAGCATTTTCTCTGTTTATTTTTTATATGGGTTACTTTGTATCTAATCATAAAATAAAAATAATGAAGTGACTAATAAAAATAAATAATTTACACAATTATTTTCAACGGGCAGCAGCCACAAACGCCACACACAACTTCCCTTCCCTTTGGTGGGGGATTTTATTGCTCATACAATATGCAAGATTTATAAACTGATACTATCACACCGCGTCCATAAAGATTAATAAGCCCGATTGAGTAAACAAAGATTACTCCGCTTACTTAATTAAGCCAATATTAAATTTATTAAAATCAAAACAATAGTAACGGCTAGTTTAAATAATAAATGTCAGTAAATGCTATTTTATGTCTCAAATTTGTTACTAGATATCGATTTAACATAACTACCAGAAAAGGTATATACATACACACAATACAAGGCTAGCACAACGTGAAAGCTTGTCAGTACCAAGGTATGTTAACAAGTATGGCTAAAGATCACTTCATTATACAATTACTAAAACTTTAATGAAATTCCTAAGCAGATATTAAAAGAAAACGTTCATAAAACATTTAAGGAAAAAATAATTAAATGGCTCATATGTAACAAGGCTTTATAGTGATTATTATTTTATGTTAAAAATCATCTCTTTAATTGTTTGTATTTAAATTTTGTGTGAAAATACGTATGCTTTTAGTTCTTAATCATGTTTATATTACTTTAAAAAAATTATATGATTTCTCTAACGTTTTTCTTTGTAAAGGAAAAATAAGAAACCTACAAACAGGCCGGTTTAGCGGTTTAGTGGGTTTCATTATTTTTCCTTTTATATTTTTCTGTTCATGTTTAACTTCTTAAATAAAAACAAATACAAAAAAAAACGAAAGCGAGAATTTCATTGTAGTGGTGATCGGTAGAATAGGTTTTAATTTCAAAGAAGGCATGCAAATAAAAAATTTGACATGAATAACGTACGTTTATAATGAAACATATATTTTCAGTCCATTACCGCTGACGATAAATTGGTTAATTAGAATTATAGGGAAATTACGAAAGTCGATTCCTACATTTTGTTCGTTCTGTTCAGTACTGCATTTAGATATTAACCCGCAAAAGACTGCAAAAAAAACTCTCTGCAAACAGTGCTGTAACGTCGGCGTCGGCGTCGTGGAGATATTTCGAAATACAGGTATTTTATTATTTTTTTTAAACTTTTAAGTATAAGAATAAGTTCTCCGGGGCACTTATTGATAAAAGCAATGTCTTCCAGCTATCTGACACGGTGTTTTAGACCCATACCGCAAAACTTCAATGAAACATTCCTCGTGGTAAACTTTAATAAAAAATTCAAAAAACATTTTTTGTAGTTTTTTTTTTAAAAATATTTTTAAAATGGAGTAAATCCTTAATTTATCGGACTGGCATCCCTTCCGCAGACCCTTTCCTCTCTCCTACCGTACCCTACCCTACTCTATCTTGTCCGCGTCTTATGCGTATCGCTTCGTTGGTCAAAAACGTTTTTTATGTCAATTTTTTTTATCTAAAATTTGTTAGGTTTTTTTCAAAGTTTACAATTAAGAAATTCCTCTGAAGTTGAATCTATTTTCAACAATTTATAAAAAATATCATCTATTTTAGGCCTGTTAAAAATACCACTGCATTATTTTTTAATTAGGTATACACGGTTTTTCAGGGCCAGACCGCGAAACTTCAGAGGAACATTCCTAATTTTTCCAAAAAGTCATTAAAATTTATTTATTTTAAAAATTGTGATATCATAATGTATTAAATCTTTCATTTCTTAGACAAGCAGTCCCTCCACAAACCCCTACCCCTCTCCTACCCAGCCGCTTCCCTTGTCCGCGTCTGGTGTGGATCGCTACGTTGGTCAAATACGTTTTTATCGCATTTTTTTGTCAGGGAGGGGTAGAGGTTTGCGGGAGGAATGCGGGTCTGAGAAATTTAAGGTTTAGTCCGTTTTGAGACCACGAAATTATTTTATTTTTTCAAATGGCTTTTTGGAATTTTTTATTAAGCTCTTTTTAAAAGCTTACTATGAGGAATGTTCCTCTGAAGTTTCGTGGTCTGGCCCTGAAAAACCGTGTATATCAAGTCTTCCACTCTATATAGACTTATGCGACATCATCTGCTCAAGAGTTAAAATGATTCCCTTGTTGTATACCCTTACCTACTTACCGCAAAAAAGTATCCCTTTATAACATATTGAACGCATTTTTATTCTAAATACAAAAGAAATATGTGCGTCGTCATAGTTTACCCAAACACTGTATTTAAATTTTGGAACTCAACGAGTTAAAAATGACTAAAAATGACTAAAATGACTTATGATCCGTTGTCCACAAACCACTGGACCACAACCCAATTAAAATCTACAAATGGAAACATTTTCATAAAATTCATATTTTTTATATTAAAATTATTTTCGAATACTTGTAAATAAAAACGAGGTCTTTTATATTAAACAAACCAAAAGTGAATAAATATTTGTCTACAAGTGGAGGTATCTTAATACGCTACGTGATGTGCAATGTACGTATTACGTATAAATTTACGTTGGCATGCAAAATCTGTGTAGTTAGAAAATGAATTAAATTCGCCTCGGCGTGGGCCAATTATCCGTGTAGGTCACGTGGTCTCGGTAGATCCCGGCATATTTTCCTCCGTAAAATCACGCCGTGCCCTGGATACATTATAGGGGGCGGGCAGGAGAAGGGGGCTGGGGGCAGGGGGCCGGGTCCCTCGGGGGCGCCGCATTAATCACATCGCAGAGGGCCCCAGAGACTTCGCCCCCGCCGGTCGCTATGGCAACGCAATATTCCCAACACTCCCCCGGCCGCCACCCCCGCCCGCCGCTGTGGAAAGCCATAGGTCCTCTGGGAATATTTTACCAACAAAACCTTAAATGTGTGTGAGAGAGTATCCTCACACGTATCCTCTAAATTTGAGACGAAGGTGTTTTTAAACTTGTATTAAATACCCCGTGTGATTTCATTTCGCAAAGGTGATTTTTAATCAGAATAATAAAAACACGTATATAAGTTCATTCCACCTTTATTTTCAATTTTTACCTTTGGCCAGATTTCGTCGTGACTGACGTCGTCAGACCGATGCGCGGTAAGAGACTGAATTAACTGCCGGGAATTTCGTTTTCAGAGAATCACTCGATTACCCCCGGCCCGGGGACGTGGCTTTTTAAGAACTTACCAACCAGGGGCCCCTGTTATATTTTTCCTCTTTAGCCTCTTTAATTTTATTATGACAATAATAATTGTTTTATTTCTTTAAAATAAAATACAAATAAATAAATCAAAATATATATAAATACAAATTATAATTTTTTATCGATATTTCTATAATTGGTAATATTTTATTTTTTTAAATAGTTTATATTTTTTAGACTTTCTTAATTTGTTAGATAATAATATTGTTTAAAATGCTCTGTATTACTTATAATCATGCTTACATGTACGTTTATTTAATTGTATTTGTAACTAATATGTAAAAGGCACTGAGTGCCGTTTATTTTAATAAAATAAATAAATAAATATGTGTATTTCATTTATAAATATTTCAATTTTGTGCTACGTTTTTTACTTAATCCTTAATTTAAATTAAGATTATCTTAAATGTAACTTTTTTAAAATTAAAAAAAAAATAATGATTCAAAAATATTTTTCTTAATATAAAACTGAACCTAACCTAACCTAACCCGGCAGCTTTTGGTTAAGTCGTTTCCAAATGGCTAGCTTTCCACCAGCCAACACGTTTGTGTGTTAATTCATTTAACGAACAGCCTAGCCATTCAGGTGAATCCCGGCGTTTGATGAGCAGCCTAGTCGCTCAGTTGAGTAGCTAATTTCACTATTTGGTGGCAACCAAAGATAAAGTGTATTATTTATTCTGTAATGGCAAAATATACAAATATACATATTTGTAAGAAAAAACAATTAAAGCAATATTTTTTAGAAAAAAGTGGTTTCACAAACAAGAGCACGTGTTGGCCATTTATCAGCTTATCATTAATCAACCTTTCAGTCTCTCCGTGACCAATTTCATAAAGGAAAGCAGTCAGTAACCTCTTTATCTGGAGGCTCTTAAGCGCAAACATAATACAATAATGTGATAGCAAATGTGTAAATAATCTACACCGTTACTTCAATAAATATATTTTTAACAAATATTGATTTCACTTTAATATTATTTTTACACTAATTAAACAGAAAAGCACGAAACGTGTTGATTTACCAATACCCGCAATAGGTTTTATTGTTTTTCACGCAAGTACTTACGATAAACGTTCATTTTCAGGAATTTTTCATGCTAACAATAGTTCGCTCGCTTCAGGTGTGGCTTTAATAAAGGTGGTGTCCTTTTCAGCGCCCTGAAATGTCAGCTAATATTTTAAATACGGCCTCCGAAGCATCACTTCCACCCCTCGGGACATGAGCGATGTTAGTGTAGTGTATTTCCTATGATAGATTCCTTCCCTGTTTTTAAAAGTCTGTTGAAATGAAACGTGTGGGGAAAAGCGGCTTCCCAATAATAATCCTGTGATACAAAAGTTTTACGTTGCGTTGGTTCATTTAGATTTGAAATACTTTTTTCTCAATTCACATACGAATATATATATATATTTTTTTAATGCGCAATAAGCAGAATCGCAAATTATAATATACATATGAGTAGGTATTTCCAAAAAAATATTTTAAAAATAAAGCACCATTTATAATTTAAGGTACAACATGCAATCTATAAAAACAATAATTAATAAAAACAACTAAATCACTAGAACACATTAAGATACATAGAGATAATGAGTCTAAAACTGGTTATCTGGGCATGGTAAAGTTCCACCTCTTTCAGTAGGCTTTTCAATAGACCAATCATCCTCCCCACAAGCAGTATCGACGGTAAATTGGTTCTGCATTTATGAGGAATAGATGGTCTGTGTTGCTTAGCTCTTAATATAATTTTATGGGCTCCAAAATGTAACGAATATAAATTAAACCTGTTCAAAAGTTTAAAGCCCATTATCAAGCAACACAATGCTTCTTCTGGCCCGAAAATTTGTGATACCAAGCGTACATAAAAACAATATAAACATAAATGCGCAGTGTTTAAAATTGTCGTACGTTTTGTTATTTCTCTCTGTATATTAAGTCTTATGTGTACATTATCTCATATAAAACAAAAAATAAAATTTTAAGTGTTCTCGGCCCGGGTAACCCCAGTTTGCCCACTACCTATCGCACACCGCATCTAAGGACATAAGTCTCCTTGGCGGTGCCCACATCCACGGAAAAGTTGCTCGTTGCCGAACGAGAAAAGCTGTCTCAATCTGTCCCCAAGCTGTCTCAAAAATCTGTCCCAATCTATTCTATTGTATTTTTTGTACCATGCTAATATTTGTTATCTTGATGCCAATACGGAACTCATAGATCGTCTGGAGCGTTTGCAGAATCAATGCATCCGCTTTATTTTCAATCTCAAAAAGTATGACCATGTATCACCCTTTTGCTCCGAACTCAAGTGGCTTCATTTTTATCAGCGCAAATTTTCAATCTCTCTCACTTCTTTATAATATTCGTCACAATCCCTGCGCTCCAAAATATCTTGCTGAGAAATTCGTGTACCATGATCAGAAGATCATGGTCTTTTGCTGCGCTCTTCTCAGGAGAAAACACTTTCCAGTCCTCCTCATAGGACATCATTTTTTGGCTATTCCTTTTCCATTCAAGCTGCTAGACTCTAAAATAAGCTACCCTTTCATATAAAAAATGCACCTTCTCTAGCCACCTTCAACAAACGCCTGAAACATTATTGTACTCGTATATCCCCAGAATCCTGAACTCCCTACTTTTTTTTGAGTTTTTACTTCTTTTTGTCTCTTCTCAAATATATTTTATTTTTATCCCTTTTTCTTTCCTTAGTTCCTCTCGCTCTCTTCTTCCAAAATCATTATCTGATCCCACATTCCTTATCATTTCATATATAAAACATATTTTTTTTTTATTCATTTAATTTATATTAATGTTAACATGTGCAAGCTATATCTTCCCATTTAAGAACAGCTGTTCTTAAAAATTAATAAGGTTTTTTTTTATTTTAACATACGCATGTATCTTTAAATATATATTTATGTTTTTTTAGTACGAAATTTTGACCAATCTCTTCTTTTGACCAATCTGTTTTTTGGATGGCTGGAAGATATTACTTTTAACAATAAGTTCGCAAAAGCCCTTATTCTTTGCACTTGAAGTTTCAAATAAAATAAATAAATAAAAAACTGCCCGAAGGAGCTCTCAGTAATCTAGTAGCCTTGGCATCTTTGTGATGAAGAAGGTAATCCAGAAGTATATAATATGCACATCATTGGATTGAGAAAAGAGGGAAGTGAATTCTTTACTGACTGGGATTAAATTTCGCCGAAATGATTACAAAACTTTTTAAAGGCCTTAAAATTATTTTTGGAGGCCTTCAGATATGTATATCCGACAGGACATATAACAGGGCCACGGATAGTAGCAGTCACATACCCCAGTAAGGTGACACTATTTTTATTATTAATTATTGTTTATAATGTGATAAAAATGAATAAATAAATAAAAGGAACAACATATTGCGTACTAATTAGTACAAATTATAATGTATGCATGTTACAGATAATCGATACACGCTGCACTTAGTGTACTAAATTCAGTCCTCTATGCATCATTGGGTGCCGACAGGGGTATGACAATAATGATACACATAAAATATGAAAACAAAAAAAATGATTTACATACCTATGTATTATTGGGCTAAGGATTGAGTTGAAAGCTACAGATAAGAAGACCATAATAAGCCACGGCTAGTGATTTTCAACACAATTTATATTTATGGTAAATATTTTCTTTATGACAAACGACTTATTGAAATAAAATACAAAAAGCCTCATTTATCTTTATATAATTAGTTTCAAAGGCTTTTTGGGGCCGGTTGCATCAAAAAAAGTTCAACCAAAGGTCAAGTTTTAAAAGTTACTTTATTGTCAAAACGGGTAGCAAAACAAGTCGCGGCTAAAACAATCCATTTCATATTTTTATAAAAATAAAACTTTTAAAAAATAAATTTCAATGCAACTGTTTTTTGTGTAAGTAAAACATTAATAATACAAATAAACAAGCAGTATATTTATTTTTTAAAAATTCTAATGAAAAGCGTTTAATGATGGACGGGAGTATTAATGAATAAAAGCTCATTAACATGCCGTCAAAAACGAGTACCGTTTCAAGTATTGTTATTGAAATGAGTGTACCGATATCTGATCGGCCTATAATGGATCTCCCCTTCCCTACTTCCCTGCTTGTGCCACCTCCCTCGTCCCATCATCCTTGCCCCCGCCACAACCTCCCGTAGAGAGCCTCTCTAAACAATTGGGTGTTTTAATAGTTTTGTTTATAGAGAGTAATACGGGATACGGGGGCAGTAAATACTGATGAAACAGGAACATTATTCTAGCGGAAGTACCTAACAGATTTATTACATATATTATTTTACTTATTAATTGTGCATATTTTTAATGAATATAAGAACATTTATTTATGTCAGTTTGGGGAGAAATGTCATCTTTGCAAGCTTATTTTTTTTCCTTAATTCTTAATTACGTTTTTAGTATTAAATTATGTAGATTACTTTACTACCAAATAAATTTGAAAAAATATAACTTTGTTAAATATTCCACTTACCATTATCATAATTATTAGTGGATTACACAGTCGTTATTACAATCGGGATTGTGGTTCCGTAGCTAGTATCTCAGACTCACGGATCAGAGGTCCGTAGTTCAAACCCCACTTTACCTCAACTTGATTCCCATTTTTTAAACGTTGGTTGCTTACAACTCGTTGAAAATGCCCCACTAAATTTGAATTGATTATTTATTTTTACCGTTGCAATTATTATAAAAATAGTAAAAAATAATTTTCTATAGTATTTTAGCAGATATCGTACAAGGAAAACGGACAAAGTCAGAATTCTTGTGTGTTGGCAAATCAAAATTGAAGGTTTTACATAGTTAGAAACTAATTGTACTGCTATTACTATACTTTTGATTTTATATTTAGTTTGCTTTACAGAGACACAGTTGCCGTTTCAAGTAAGAAAGTAGTAACCAACATTTAGAAAGTTTTTAATAAATTGAAGTTTTACGTATTTGGTATTTTTAAATGTATTTTTATCAAAACAGTATTTTTTAATATTTTAGACGTATTTATAGATTAAATTGCATAGAATTAAGAATAGTCCAGAAACCGCATACGCACATCAAACAGAAGGCGACTAAACTACTCATTAATGAGTAGGTTTAAGTTTTTTTTTATTTATTTATTTAACTTTTTGTACATAATGTTATTTGTACATTGGCGGGCTTATTGCCAAATGGCAATTTCTTCCAACCAACCAATAAAATAAAAGTTTTATTTTTATTATTCAAGTTACAGAACATATTCAATAGAAAAAAAAGATTAAAAATTTAAAGATATATAAAAATAGAAATAAACGTATTTGTTTATAAATTACCTTAAATCGAAACTATTACTCAATGGGAAAAAGGAAAAAAGAGGAAAGAGGAAAGAGGAAAAAGGAAAGGAGGAGAGATTAAGGAAGAGAAAGGAGATGTTTCTTCAGACGTGATTTAAACAGAGATAATGTAGTAACATCTTTAATGGTGGATGGGAGATGATTTCACAGTCGAGCCGCATGGACACTATACGAGTTAGAGAAGAAAGAGGAATTGTGTATGGGTATTAAGAGAGTGCCTTGAGAATGAGAACGAAGAGGTAAACCATGAACTGATAAGCGTTGAAATTTTTCACACAGGTATATAGGAGCGTTAGGACTATGAAGTACATTGAACAGAAGTGAGAGGGAGTGATAGTCTCTCCGCTGTCTAATTTTGAGCCATTTCAGTTGCCTACGATAATCAGAAATGTGGTCATATTTCCTAAGACCAAAAATGTACCTTATGCATGTATTCTGAAGTCGTTCAAGTTTATCGAGTTGCTCACAGCTTAAATCAGTCATGGAAACATCAGCGTAATCTAGAATGGGTAGTAGTAATGCTTGTACAAGAGTGCATTTAGTACTAATGGGTAAGAATTTTTGCAACCTTCTAAGTGAGTGTAGACTGAAAAATATTTTGCGGCTTAATTCATTAGTATGAGCTCGCCAGCAGAGATGTTCATCCATTAGTACTCCTAGTTTTGTTTTGACCCGTTAGTTTCATTAAAGACGTCACTCAGAACGCAACTCCTGATTTGAATTTAAATATGCCGTGTTGTGTCCTTTTAAAGTGTAGAAATACTGCTGGGATCTTAAAGAAACAGGATGCAATCACATTTCATGTGTAATTAGCAAATGAATGTGTATGTAACAAATGCATTACTAAAAAATTGAATTAATTTTCCATCTGTCAAATTGTCGAAGAAACCAAATGAACATTTCGTTAGTGTTTCTAAGGTAGTATTTTTTTTTACCCTACTTTGCTCATCTAATGAGAGAACTAATTAAAATTGGATCTCGGATTAAACAACTCTATCGTGGACATTTGACTGACATTATTTTCTTTAAAACATCAAATATTATTTAACATGATATAAAAATATCCGTTTTATGTAAAATAAAGTTTGATTTATATTTTAATATTAAAGTTCATCAATGCAATTACTCTTATTAAATGACCCTTTACTTATTTACTCTGTTGTGTCAATCAATATTTGTGCATACACAATAAAATTTTAGAGAAATTAACAGATTGCTTTTTTTACCTTACGTTTGTGTTATAATTATATTTTTTCATAGTGGGGGAATTATTGGACACAGTCCGATGTATTCAAATATGATTCTACGCTCCTTCTGGACTATTCTTAATTCTATGGTAAATTGTTTTGAAGCATTACACCTATTTATGAAATGATATTTAAAAAAACACGTTTTTCTAATTTTTGCCACATACTTTTAAAAATGAAGTATGGAAGTGTTTTGACTTTGTCAATATTTCCAGTATCATTTGTAGCAGTATGTTTACTGACTAAATTGATCAATACAAAATTATCAACTTTGTTAAAAAAACTTTGATAAGTGGACTTGGTTTTTTTTCAATAAAAATTAAAAAATTGCAAAAAAAATACTTAGCCAGTTTTCCTTCTATGCTATACCGTAAAATGAGAAGCGATTAAAAAAAAGTTTTACCTTTTCACCATTTGTTAAATAGGTGCTCTCTTGTGACTGATACATTTTATTAATAACAAAATATTAACATTTTATTTTCAAAACAAAACAAAATTTTAAGTTAAATACATTTTTTTAATACGAAAATTACGGATCAAAGTACAAATATCTGTGCATATAATATAATTTGCATATAGTAACAACGAAGTTCTTTAATTTAAGACGAAACAGAGTATAAAAATTATCTTAAATTATTATTTGAAAGTGTTTTTATATTTATTTCGTAGGCAGTCGTCAGAGAGGCAAAGTAAAAATTATTTCCCCATTTCTTTGATTAAACGATCGCTGTTTCAATGCAATATTTAACATTTACATAGTTAAACAGTATTCGGCTCGCGAAAAACGAACTTTCCACGTACAGATACGAAGAATTCCCTACCAGATAGGCGAGGGGTGTTTCATGCCCCGCGGGAAGGAAGAGGGAGGTGAGGGATAGGGAGGGGGACCCAGGAGCGCGGGATTCCCCGGGGATCCCAACTAATCAGAGTTTTTGGCGCGGCCCCAGCGGGCGGGAAACCGGGTGGGGTTTCCCCGAGTCGAAAACTTTCCTTTACATCCCAGATGTACACAATATTCTAAAATCCCATCAAAATTTCAACCAAAATTAGATCAAGAGTATCAGGAGCAAGAGAGACCTCTCATCTCGCGATGTAGCCAGCACTTTGAATCGCGCATTTTTTATCAAACGGTATTTACTCGTTTCTTTTATTGAAAAGGTGGAGCCGTGGGTCCGGGTAAAAAGGGTGATTTTCCCTCGTGCATTGCCGGCATCGCACTCGCGGGGGTTTGTATAAATTTAAGTTATCTCGCTACCCGTAGTGAGGTCCCATAGTATTGAGTGATCTGATAATCATTTACCCGCCGTGTCAGGCGGAGTTAGTACAGTGTACTTGGCTGTACTACTCTGTACTCTATTTTGATGAAGAGCCTTCTAGGTTCTTGGCTCTCGAGTTAAACGTCTCTTGACGCCTTATTTCTTCATTAAAATTTTCTTAAAACCACGCTTTGTGAGTCCGACGAAAAATGTTTAGAGTAAAAGTGTCAAAAAGTAAAATACAAATAGATACGAAGGTTTTCAAAACGTTTCGTTTACTTACATCAACATGGAGGATTTTAAGAAATGATTTGGGTTTACAACCTTACAAAATTCAATTAGTTCTAGAATAAAGGCCAGCAGACTAGTAGCAGCGACGTTTATTTGCTGATTTTACTTTAGAACAAATCAATGCAGATCCATCTTTATACCTTTCATTGATGATTAGTAATGAAGCTCATTTTTGGTTAAACGGTTATTTAAACCAACATAATTGCAGAATTTGGAGTGATGAAAATCCACATTCAGCAACCATTACATCCAGATAAAGGTACTGTATGGTGTCCAGTTCATGCTGTGGAGTAATTGGTCCATATTTTTTTGAAGAAAATGGTTGAATAGTAACTGTCAATGGAGAACGTTACAGAACAATGTTAAATGATTTTTTCTTTCTTGCTGTTGATGAAAACAATCTAGAGGACTTGTGGTTTCAACAAGACGGTGCCAGCTGCCATACAGCCACCGTAACAATCGATTTATTGAAAAGATAATTTGGTAACAGCATTATCTCAAGAAATGGTCCAGTTAATTATCCACCCAGATTTTGTGATTTGCCACCTTGTGATTTCTTTCTTCGGGGATATGTTAAGTCACAAGTTTATACTGATAAACCAACAACAATGGAGCAGTTAAAAACCAACATTAAACGTGTTATTGGTGAAATAACACCAAATTTATGAGAAAAGGTGTTGGAAAATTGTGTTAAAAGAATGCGGTATGTAAAGAAAAGTCATGGTGCTCACATGGACGGTATTATTTTTCATACTTAAGGGCATAATGTAACCTTTCAAATAAATAAAAAATTGTGTCACACTGAATAATTTATGTTTTTTTTTTAAATTTTAATTGTATATCACTCTTAATGAAAGACCCTTTAAAAACATGTAAATAATGAAATTAACAAGAAAATGTATTTTAATTTTATTTTAAAAATAAACGGCGCTTACGACGAATAAGCAATATGGCTGGTAAAAAAATGTACAACTTTTTTTACTATAATTTTTTCATTTTATTTGTTTACATAAACACTTCACAAAAACATATTATAGGCATACATGTATCCGGATTACAAGTAAATAGCGTCAAACTGCAACTTATAAGTTTTTAAAATATAGCTCAACAGACTGAATCTTGACAGACTTGTTATAAAGAGTTTATATAGTATACTAGTGAACCCGTCAGACGTTGTCCTGCCCGAACGTTGGCTTCCCTACTATAAGCTTAGAAAAAGACTTCATTGATAAGTAGGTACCTAACTACTTCTTCTTCTTCGTTTTTTTCCTGGCCTTTTCAATTCTCAATTCGGGTGTTGAGAAGTGAAAAGGCCAGGAAAAAAACGAAGAAGAAGAAGTAGTTAGGTACCTAACTACTTGTTTGTGATTAAATTCAAAAACTTAAAATTGATAATATTAAAATATTTCATTTAAGTAGGTACCAAGGTACTTGTTTATGGTTGAATTTCAAAACATAAAATAAATATTTTTTCAAATATGGCATTCTTTTTGCAAACGTCAAACTCCGGTCGTCTCACCAACAAAGGGATGTACTTATGTAGGAATACGATTTTTAAAAATGTATTGAATTTAATATTATTTTAGTGTTCCCAAAAATCCAATAAAAATAAACAAATGGGTAGAAATTATAAGGAATTTAAGGAAAGAATCTGATTGAGATCCACAAAAAACAAATGCTGTTTGTAAACATTGAAAAAAAAAATTTTTTTATACGCAAAAAAACAACATCTTTCAAATTTTTCGCAAAAGCATTCTACTCGAATGCAACCCTGGTAGATCGATGAAGTAAACATTTATGCTCCTAACTTATTTTTTACATATTCGATTGAAGATTTTAATCTATGAACACGCACAGCGCAAAGATCTATGTTTCTCTGAAAACCGCACGTAAATCGGTTAAGCCGTTTACGAGGAGTACGGTGACATCACACGTACAGAGGAATTATATATATAAAGATACATATACACGTATATCAATATATTTTATACTTATCTATTTTTTATAATTATAGTATCGTTATCAGTCTAACTAGGATTGGTACCCCGTACTAAGTCCAGCAAGTGTTTTGTTCAAAATAAATTCCGTTTACACAATAAAAATACAGCTTTTATAATATTATAGTTGATAGATCTTATTAGTCTTAGTAGATAAAGCAATTGTTATCCAATATTCAAAATCATTTGGACAGTCGCAAAACATTGTACATTATCAAACTTTAATGCGTCAACATCCTAAACTTAGAGTTAACACGACACGACTACCATAATACACGGTTCACGTATAATGAACCATCATCATCATCACAAAAGAAGTAAAATCTTACATATTTTGTAACAAGAGCAAAATAAGAAAGTGGCTACGAGTTCAAAGTTCAAATATAAATAGTCATTTTTTTTATTTTTTTATTTGTTTATTTTTCCATACACATATTATTTACATAGAAATATACTTACAAAAATACATAATAATAATAAAAATACGTCTTAAAATTCAGCTATAACATGAATTGGAAAAAATGCCCACAAAGACTACAGCGTCTGAGCGTGGGCCATTCCTTTTTTAAGTATTAAAAAATTTGTAGCACATATATATGGTATGACAAGACCATGATTTGAAAAGAAACGAAAAGTAAAAGAAAAGAAATAAAAAATGAAAGAAAAACCAAATTAACATATGCTGAAATTACGAAAATATGATTTATTTGCAGTATGCATTTTTTTTTAAAGAATGTGTTTATCTGCTCCTTCCATGCTAATCCAAGACCTCAAACCTACTTTAAACTGTACTAGTGATTAAATGTTTTGTAGTTCCTTGGTTAGAAGATTGAAGGATCTTGGACCAACATGTAAGGAGTGCCTCTGTGGGAACTTAGTTCTGCATTCTGGAACTGACAGTACACTATCAGATCTGTTACTAATACGATTTAAATTATTACTAAACAATTTCCTGTTAAATCCATTCGGTCTCTGATAAACAATACGAAGCCCTAGTGTATGTGGGTACCTACTTTAATTTTTGTTTTTATACAATTTTATGTAATTTGAAAAAATCTTTTAATTCTTTCCGGCTGAAAATTATACATGTAAAACCATTGTATATTTAATTAAGATAATGTTTTAATAAATAATTTAAATCGTCGGCCTCGTGGTGTAGTAGTCAGCGCGTTTGTCTTCCATGCAAGTGGTCTCGGGCTCGATTCCCGATATGGTTAACATGAAATATTTACTGAAAAAGATGTTTTGACAATTGAATATTTCATAGTTCCTGGACTGGCACCTGAAGCGTAAGACTGATCATCTTACCTTCATGTTACAACAATGAACAAGATACGCTGCGATTAGTATACTAATTCAGTGCCGTATGCACCATCAGGTTCGGAAAGAGAATGATGATGATAGTGATGTTCAATATATAAATTTCTACCAGTAAACCACAAAACGTGGCATTGTGGGATTTTAATGGCTTAAAATTGGAATAGGTATTATATTTCCATAATGTATCTTGATGTTTATGTTTAAATAACAAAACTGATTGAAAATCTATTGTTTTGTAATTAGATTTTAAAATAACTATTTTTTTATTTTCCATTTTAACTGTTTCTTTACGAATACAAAGAAAATTATCTTTAAGGTTTTTGTTCAGAAAGGGAAAAATGATGATGATAATTTTTTTGAGTTTTTATTGCATACAATATTGACGGCCTCCGTGACGTAGTGGTTGAGACGCTTGAATCACGCACGATTCCCGGTGAGAACACGAAAAAAAGTTATTTTCTTCAAGCCTGGATGCTCTGTGTTAAAATTCACTACTGTTATTGGGCCTGCTGGCCTGTTGTAGTGCAAATTATTTTAAATAATAACAATAATAAAAAAAATCTAATACGCGTTTTAGATACGAATATAAAAATGCACGATTTCTGAAAATAAACATCTTCTCATTATCAACAGGGATATGAAGACGTGAGAGTGTTCACAGGAGAGCAACGCAATCCGCCCAGCCTCCCAAACTGGCCATAAGAATATGATATGAGCCGCCCCCGCCCACTCTCCAACACCCGCCCCAGCCCACAACTCCCGCCCCCGCCCACGTATAATAATTCCGCCATTGTGTTAGCATCACCTGGGACCCGCACCTCCCGCTCCAGGGGGAAACTCCGATAAATATATAATATTAACTCGTATGAAAATAAAATATACAAGTACATACGAATGTTTCTCTGATTAACTGCGTCAAATAGATATAACAAAATTAAACAATGTTTAATTTTTTATTTGCAATAGTAATATCAATCTTGTTTAAGCCATTACTTTTGTGGTCAATCATTTTAACTCATGTTAGTAAATACTCGTATGTAACTACTTACCGATGTTATATATATATACCGGTTTCAAGATAATCTCTTTGTCAGACGGGATTATTCACCCATTCTCCACCATACGACTAAATATTTATTTCCCTAATTTTGAATGCATGTCCAGACACGATGATGATTGCATTCTCCTATAACTCCGTAAATAGGTTATTTAACAAACATATTATTAAGTGTACATAAAAGAATTTTTTTATCTAGGAACCGTAATGTTGACGTTCAGTGGTTAAAAAAATATTTGTTATCAGACCATCAAATTAACCCATGTGTTGTATTATCAACGCTACGATTTTTTAAAGTTTTTTTTATTTTTAAATTATTCCGCCCGTCACGTCTTGTATTTCAGTCGGTGTGTTTGCCTGACATTTAAAAGCAGAGCCCCGTACCTTTCAAAATACGCTAAACTTTAAAAAACACGGCTACCCAGAAACCGGAAATCTATCGCCACACTTAATTCATCGGTTGTTGTTCACCTGAACCATTTTTTTTATTCATACATTTTAGAGAATTTTATCGTCTAAATAAATGCTCTTATTTTTACCGCGTGCAAGAAAACCTTTTATATATATATATATAAATTCCTTTAGCACTGAAGTTTCTCATTTCGAGAGATAGAAGACAACAAAAATATGTTCAAAGGATTGGGAATGCGGGGAAAATGAACGGCGCACTGAGCACAGAAATTACAAATAAAAATATGTCAATCAATGCTAGACTGGCAGTGCACGACAGAGTTTTAATGCAGACATTGTGTCCATACGCTTCTATAAGTGGAACATGGAACTAGCAAAAAAAGGATGAAAGCGGAATGAACGCCGTTGGAATGCGATTTCTCGCGAATGTGCGGGAAATCAATGTACCAATGCCAGAGTTACGAATGATAAAATCAGGCGCGAGCATAAGACTAAGAAAGGGTCAATACGATGGTTTGGTCACGTAGAACGAATGGACGACGAAATAATGATAAAACAGATATGTATGTCGAGAATCAATGGTAACATAGGACAAGAACGACCAAGAAAGTCGTGGCGTGATCAGATAAACAAAAATCTCATATCTGGTCATGTCAAAACCAGAAACAACCAAAGAGCATGTATGACAAGAGGTATGAACGGTGAAGAAGGTAAGAATGTGTCAGGATATTCGTGTGTGACGGTTCATTCTCTCTGCGTTTCCTTACAATCCCTACAGGATAAATGCGACGATGGTAGTTTATTAGCAAATTATGTCCTAATTTCAGCTTATTGATACCCATTGAAGAAACAAAAAGCAATTTTTATTCACATTCATCTCATTTGTATTTTTACATTCGCATCTGAAAATAAAAGTTCTCATATTTATTTCTACCCATTTTCATCTTCAAAAAACCGATGGGAATAGGAAAAAGTATCAGGGCCTCATGAGTCCTAAGAAGGTGGGTGTTAGTGGCACCAAGGGTGCTTGCGAGGGGGAGGCGGGGGTGGCAAAAGTTCTCAGCGAGCGGGGATTGATCGGGCGAGATGAGTGTGGCTAGGGAACTGTATACTAGATACACAGACATTACTCACATTGATACTCCCGTGGCTTAAGGAATCCCAAAATAAAATATTTACTCTATATTCCTATCAATATTAAGTACCAACCCGAATTGTGTCCGTTTCGCTGGCTTTGTTAAAATAACAAACCTTCGAATTGTACAACATCGTGTTCTCTTACAATCAATTATTATTGTATTTTTTGTTCGAATAATTCTAGAGAAAATAGAATGAAAACTTTTTTCACGTTTTTAAATGAAGATTTTATTGCCATGTTTTCTTGGTGTTTGCAGTTCATTTTTTTTTTTTTTTATTAGACCGATATTATACTTTATAGACAAAGGTTTTTTGTATATTTTATCCATTTAAAGACAAAGCAAGTTCTTTTGAATTAACATTAAAAGAATTTTGAAAAAAGGTTTATTTTATAATTTTTTTATTGTTGATATAAATAAATGCTCAAATATTTTATATTTATATTTAATTGTAAAGTGTATTTAGCATAAAAAAAAAAAATGGGGATCAAGATCAAGAATCCGCATTACTAACACAGGCCCATTACTCAATCAACATTATTGAAATTTAATTTAATGCTAAACAGTAGGAATGAGACAGCCCTACGGGAAATTGGATATAAAAAACGTATTCTGAAGTGCCATAAAAATTTAAGCATTAAATTTTACGGCGAACTTTCTTGAAAATGCATTAAAAAAAATAATGAAAAATATTTTACTAAATGTTATTAAATATTTGTGTATAACCATAAGTTTTTTTGCGACTTAAACGACTTAGCGACTTTTCTGTGTCTACCGGTTTCAAAACGTACCCGTCTCTTCGTCAGGACACCAATTAAACCAACATGCAAAACCCACTTTACACCTTCACCATAGTTGTTCCACAAAAATATAAAACCAATACGACATGCATTTTAATTAGCACATGCACTGATTAGGACAAACATGTACTGATTAAATTATGAAAATATTCTCTTGTTTGAGAATTAATGAAAAAAGTAAAAGTAAAAATATTTTAATAAAAACAAACTACTTTGAACGACGTCACTAATTCGTGTGAATCAACCAATGATAATAGAGTTGTGAAAGTTATTAATTTACGAGGACCAATCGGAAGAAATGAAAAGAAAGAAGCGGAAGAGAACTTGAGACGTCACACACGGAGAAATTTGAGAAATACAAAACTTTGAAAAATCATAGCGCTGATAATACGACACATATTAATTTTTTTTATAAAGTTTTTGACTTAGTTCAATAGTCTTTTAACAAATATTTAAAAATAATTTTAAAAACACTGAACATCATTGCACAATTAAAAAACAATGATGATGTTTCAATAGTAGTTAGCATTTCAACATTCGTTAGTTTGTAGAAAAGTTGTGAAGATATTTTTCATTCTCCATAAAGAAAGGTTAAAAATCCCCAACTGCAGCTTTATCTAATTGTAGGGGATGAATGTAGAACAAAGCAGCGCATTAGAATGATAAGATGTTAGGAATAAATAAAACGCGAATCATCCCTTCCCGGCAGCTGGGCGTACTATGACTCGGTTTACGGCTTTTTAACGTAGTTTTTACAACTCGGGCGGGGAAGGAGGCCCTTTATGCCCGAAGTTTTTACGTCCTTTTCTTCGTTCATCTTGAAGCACTCACGGGGTAATCATGGCTGATCTTTGCACCTGAGAGCGGCTACACTGCCACAAGGCGCTACGGCACGTGTAATGAGGGGGTGCGGATGAGGCACCGGTATCAGGTGCAGAACCCCTGAATCACGAATATGCTGCCTGACCTGAGCAAACGCTAACTGATCGGTGTCACAATTCTCCGGAAAAAAAAACCTAGTAATTAACATTTATTTACTGGGTTACGAAATCGTTACAGGGACGTATTAGATTTTGATATTACTTTCATCAATAATTCCTGTTAATTCTTGTCTATAATAATAATTGCTTTCCTATCGAATCATAAATTGATTGGACTGGCGCTTAAACCGTAAAATTGATATGCTTACTTTCTATTTAACTAAAATTATCTAGACGAGTTGCAATCGGAGTATCAATGGAGTGCCCTATGCACCCCTGAATACTGATAGGGAAATGATGATACGTAGATAAATAATCTTTAATTAACAAATTACAACAGAGATGGAGAACATTTTAGAGAAGGGAATATGGAAGTCTAGAATGTACAGGGCTTTTGACCTAAGAATTGAATAAATATGGATGATCAAACATGAGCAAAGTGGTGAATGTTACACAGTGTGTAAAGTGGCCACTTAAATCAGCCAACGACAGGTCATAGGCCCTGTAAATGCCTAGACTTCTATCTGCCCTTCTCTAAAATGTTCTCCATCTCTGTTGTAATTTGTTATCTTAATGACTCTCTAGGAGGCAAAATCCAGTATTTCGTCTACAAACATTTAGACAATCTCAAAATATTGTAATTAATCTTTGATTGTTGATTTCTAAAGCAAGCATGAGTACATGATATGAAATAATGTGATAATTAAAGTCATAAATCAAATAGTAAATGTTTCAGAACATGCAAAATAAATTGTAACCATATCTAAAATGGTTCAGCTCGTACAATTATTGTACATCCAGATATCCATAAGATTTGCAATATTTCAAATTTACAAATTATTTTTAGATTGAAGTAGGCATAACTTAAATATTAAACTAATTATTCATAGATGGCGCTTTTATCAGTTTTTATTTAAAACTACCACAAAACTAAAAATAAGATAAGTATTTTTTTTGTTTTTTACACCATTTTGTGAAAAGGACCTAAATTATATTGTTATTGCATTTGTAACAATCAATATAGTGTAAAGTTTCCGCAAATCGCGTTTTGTAAAATTTATATTGAAAATAAACGTAAAAATTGCATTTATCGATCAAAAATGATAAAAGCGCCATCTATGAATAATAAGTTTCATATTTTCGTTAATAATCACCTTAAAACACTTACTAAGTTTAGATAATTCAAAGCCAAACGGTCACAGTGACACTCGGGGGTAAGCAAACAAGGGCAATCTTCTACAAGATGGACCAATAAAATAAAATCACTAACGTGGTCCTCATTAAACGCTTCACTGAACTTGGAATAGGACTAGGGTAAATGAAGGCGTATCATACACATAGTGCCTGACATCCCGCCAGACCACGAATCTCAGAAATGAGCATGACGACAAAGGAGTTATTAAACATTAAAAAATATACAAAACAACAATCATTAACTAAAAATTTAAACCGCAATTATCCCCACTTACATCATTACACTTTTTATGATACCCTCTCTCTCACACACACACACACACACCCACCCTTTCTCTCTCTCACTTCCTCTCTCACACACACACGTACACGCTGTTTTGACGGTTTTGACATACCTAGTATCAAATTTAGGCTTCAATTCGAATGCAACCAAAATGACATTTTGGACCTAAGAATTATTTTCCCTACTTGTTCTGATATGTTTATTGTGTGGTTTTATGTTGCCTTTATAAAAAAAATTTAAAAAATAAAACGTTGCGCCGGTAATATTTTTTTAGTGAACTTTCCTTTTTCAAAGTACTTTTAGTTTATATCATTTAGTTTATATCATTTGTGTAATTTTCCTTTCGTTATTAATAGAAAAGTATGCGCAAAAATGTGTTTTTTTCATCTCCTGGATATATTTAAAAAATGCTACTTAGCAGATATTACCGGTGCAACGACGATAAATTTGTAAAACTGGTAAGAACCAACTATCTGATTAATTATTCAAATAACTAACTTTAAGAATATTGTACTTACACATATCATTAATTTGTTTTACGTGTTATGAAAATCATTATCTTTAAATATTCAATAAAAGCAAAGGTTTCAAAAAAACTCACCTTGTAGTGGGGTGCCGATATCATAATCTCCATTTGTGTCTATAGTTTCTTCTTCGATCCAATCTTCTTCGTTTTCTTCTGAAAGTTAAAAACGCAAGCTAAAGACAAAAAATATTTTTTTAAATACTTTATCGTAGACAGGTATCTTTAGTCCTGTAATGTTGGGACTTGTGTCTAAATAAGTTAATAATTTGTAAAAATAAATAAATAAAATTCGATTAAATAGGACCCTCTCAATCGTTTTCTTGCAGTGGAAATTTTAACTTTGAATATTAAACACTGACAACCTATCTTAAAATATATTTTTTTTATTTTCTTTGTTGTTTTTTTGTAACAGTGAACTAGCTCATTAATTCTCCAACAACTTAACATAAGGTCACATTATTTGTATTATAGTCCCCTTTTCTAAGTTATAAAAGAAGGCTGTTCTGTGTTTTGTAGGACACATACATATAATACTGTATACACACGTGCACACACAGAAATAAGATATTACTTAATATGATGTTTGATGCCGGAGTTTTATGCTTGTCACACGTGTGCTAATCAGACAGGCGGAAAATATATATCTCACTATAATGTGTTCGTATGAATACAAAGCTTTCGGGAAATCGTACATTACTGTCGCCTCGGAAACCTTTTAAACGGAAATCAAAATAAAAATAATATTAACATAATTTAAATACCAACCGTGAAAATCAAAATAATCCTAAACGTTTTGAAACACAATTCTTCAAAAAAGATTATAAACATAAAGATTTTTTTTTATATATCAGATATATTTATATGAAAAATTGTATGCCTCGTTCACAATATCCGGATCAATTTTTTAAAAAAAATTTTTTCGTTTCAAAAACTTTTTCTTTTCAAATTTCAACAAGTGAATCTTTCTTTTGAAACCGTCAAATTTTAAATTACCCCGCCCATGATGTCATGAGTTCAAGTCAGCGAGTTTCCTGCCCCGTACCTGTCGAAATTCGCTGAAAGTTGGAAAACATGGCTATCCGGAAATCAGAAATCTTTCACAACACATAACAATGCTATAATTGATTAGTAATTGTTCACCAGAATTTATGAGGTTTAAAAGTAGTTAGTTTAAAAAAAAAAAGATATTTCTTTATTTCTTAACACATTTTCGAGAAACTTTGCCGTTTAATTAAATGCTCTAATTTGTATCATGTGTAAGAAAACATTTTTGTATCTGATTGCCCATAGCTCATTGCTGTTTAGGTTTATATTAAAACCAGTTTTTGATATATTACATCCTACAATAGTTTTGCCTGACACCAGTCTTACCAACGAAGATTTGAAATTGATTCGCAATAAGTTGGGGTTATTTTTCATGTTCAAATCTTTTTATTGGCTCTCATACAGAATTAGCTTTATAGCGCATAATTCATTTGGTCATTTTGTAGTCGATATTATATTTACTTAAAACACTTTTATGGGTTTTGTTCTTGTTTTTCAATCTTCAAAAACAAAGCTTTTACTTGAATTCAGAAGGCTAAAAATATGATTCTGTGTGCTGTTTGTATTCTTTCGTTTTCTTAAGTAATCTTCCGTATGCTTCCGTTCCCCTCTTATTTATGTTTATATTAATTCACCTAAACCGCACCCTCCCTTAATGTAAAACAAAATAATACCTAAGTGATGTCTCAAGTTCAAGACACATTTTACTTAACTCAAAAATAGAAATACATAAATACATTTTTACTACCCCTTACATCATGCCATCCTAATAAACATATATTTGCGTTTTAATGATAATGTAATAAATTTGTTTTTTATACGTATTATGTATTATAAAGAGATGGTTGCGCGAGAACTTACGAAAACAATTACAAAATTTGAGTCGTAATTTTTTTCTTAAGTCAGTGAACTAAGACGGGTAGTGGGAGGGTTGTGGACTTTGAATCGGGAGGATCAGACACAATTACTTTAAAATATCGCTTTGGTAATGATCGTCTACTTTCTACTTCTTCTGCCTTGTTCTCAGCACTGCAAAATATAAGCCTTTTCCAAACGTTTCTACTCCTTTTTGTCCCCTGCTTTTTTCATTCATGCTCTATCTGCTCTCGAGACAATGTCGACGGCTTATCTTTTTTGTGGCTTTTCAACAAATCTTTTGCTTGCCCGTGGTCTCCATTTTATTATTCTTGGTGTCACCATTTCGTCTCGCCGAGTGTCCGGCCCACTGCCATTTTTATTTTGCTGTACGATACATGGTCTCTTAGACACACACCGAGCATCTGTTTTTTCGTGGATCGTTGCGTGCATTTCAGTTTCTGGCTATTTTTCTGTGTCATAGAAATAGGTTCCAGGCAAGAAATATTTAATATATTTCTAGTAATGACCAATCTGTTGCATTTATAATAATATAAATAAATCAATATCATTTTTCCCGTATCCGAACGGAAGCAAAATAAATTATTTAGTTCTGATATAATAATATTGAGTAAAATAGAGCCAAAAGCCTAGAAAAATGTTTTCGACTCGATGACTAGTCTCAGATAGAAAACTAAAAAAGATAATCGAGTGGGGATTAGTGCACCTTACGATGTACTGGTTAGCGCATTTGGTCACAATGACAGGTCACGAATTCGATTCCAGGCAAGATCGACATGAAATACTTAATCAAAAGGTGACTTATAATTATCATAGATATATCGACTAAAGTTTAATATCACATGACTCCGTCAAACTAAGTCATCGAAAGGATCGAGAGTTTCACGTAGCGATAACAAACGCTGTTTTCGTCGGTGCATATAGCCGATATTTAAAGTATCCTGTTATTTAATAAGTTCAAAAAGTTAATTGTATTTATATTCCATATTTAATACGGAAAACTATTTTTTTCTTTGCAAATAAAATTAAAGATAAAAATGAGTACTGTTGAATCAAAACTTTAATTTTGAAAATATGCATAAATTGAGAAAAATATTCCAAATTACTGTTATCAGAGCTATATATCGATATTTAAATATTTATATGTTTGTATTTTTGTATAATATATCTATGTAGGTACTGTTTATCTGTACTTAGGAATGATTACCTGATATTTTTTTGTGAACTATTTTGTAAACAAATAAATAAATAGATACAAAGTTTTTATTGGAGCACGCTTATATATATGTTTATGTATGCTATATTTAAAGATTCAAATAAAATATTTGAAAAAGGTTAATAAAAAAATGTGCACAAGGATATATCGACTTGCTAGTATTATACTCTATGGATATTTTAAACAGACAGAATATTGCAAATCGAACGAATTGAAAGGCAAATCGGGAGGTCTGTAGCATATAATAATAATACAATGGATACTGAAACTCGAAGCTCAAAGCGCAAAGCTCTACCCATTTAGAAATCTGACTGACATGACGTTGAGCTTTCAAATTTTCATTCGCTCTGAAAATCCATCGACGGGCCGCGGACCCCCATAATGAAATATCTGCGTGACAGGCTTTTAAGGTGCCGGGCTCTCCCATCCCTCATCCCTCATCCCCCCCCCCCCACAATCTCACCCTAGCCTTTCCCTCACTACACAAGAGGCTGATGTGTTGCCTTTTAACGACGATTGACGGCCTTAAACTGTCTTTGTGTTAATGTATCTGCTGCGAATCTTGAACTTAAGAATTATTGATCAACAATATTTTGAGTTAGTCCAAATATGTGTAGACAAGGACTGGATTTTACCCCCTAGGGAATTGTTGATATTAACATATGACAACAGACGTACAGAATATTTTAGAAAAGGGAATTTGGAAGTCTAGGTATTAACAAGGTTCATGACCTATCATTGGCTGGTTTAAGTGGTCACTTAACACATTATGTTTTTTTCGGTAAATATGAATTGAAAGTTACGATTTACTTTGTTTCGTTTTTTATCTTGTTTTGATTACATTTATGAGCACACACTATTCATATGTGTGTTTATATTTTATTTCTATATTTAAGTATTTACTTATTTACTAGCCATTTGGCTATTTTTTAATTTTAATTATATTATTTTGATCTATTTTCTTCCTTAAAAAAAAAACCATTCTTTTCTGGTTTTGTCGAGTTTTTTCTTCTTAATAATATTTTTCAAAGCATCAAAAATAAAATAATATATGTTCATTATTTTATACGTATACAGTATTATGTCTGTACTCTTTTAATTGATTATTAATTAAAACTAATGTCTGAGCACCCGATGACAAACTATTATTGAATTGATTATCGGGATAAAATATGTTTTAATACTTTGTTTTCTTTATAACGTATTAATATTGTAATAATGTGTATATTTGATGGAATAAAACTCTTTGGAAAAAAAAATGGTCAAATTTGCCATTCTGCCTATATTATGACATCAATGTTCCTTCAGTTTTTCTATTTGTTGATTTTTGAGCAGGTATTTCAAAATTGCTTTGGCTGAATGACACAATCTATTTTATTTTTTCCTAGTTCCACTGTTCACTTTTTAATAGCCGTTTTTAACATTTTCTTATTAGTTATTTTACTGATTTAATGTACAGTGCAAGTAAATTATAATATGTATAATGCATAGAATTCAAAGTCTCTTTGGCCAAAAGTGGTGCAAGTTTTAATTTTTTAGAGTTTTGAGGATCTTGTATTATTATTTATATTATTGGTATGTGGTATATTGCTTTCGTTCGATTGTTGCATAGTTATGTATATGTGTTACTTAAGCATAGATAGTTACATAAACATTATTCTATTTTACATACTTTTTGACAAAACCTACTATTTTTAAATCGTCCCAACTTAACACGGGGCTTGTTGTCTCGTGGAGTTGAGATTTGTGACACTATTAATATATTTTGTTTACTTCGATTGTAGGTCATGAAAGAAATATAAATAAAAATGTTGGCTAATTGTAAATAAATCTGTATTATCTGGTTTTGGGTTCGATTATCAACATGGTTGAAATGAAATATTTATTTTAAAAAGGTGTTTCAAAACGTCCCTGGACAGGTTTCCTGAAGCGTAAGACTGATCATCTTACCTTCATGTAACAAAAATGATAAAGATACGCTGCGATGTGTGTACAAATGTAGTGTCCTATGCACCATGAGGTGCGAAAAGAGAATGATAATAATGTAATTCACCACTGTAATTGGGCTTCAAAAAATAATTTTTAAAACTAAACAAACAACAAACGCTATCATTATTTTTTTTTTCAATTAGAAATAAAAAGATTATATTCTTGTCGATAAATTTCATGATTTCAATAAGGGTGCCACTATATTTTAATAATAAAGTACTTTGACATGGTACAAAATTAATTTCGGCTATTAAACTAAAGTCCAAAGCGTAGAACTACAATGGATGCAGAACAGCATTTTGATTGGTGGCGATTGTGAGGGGCTCTACCAGTTTGGATCAAAAGAGCAGACGATTAAAGGAGTTTTTGAATACTTGACTTCACAGTATAAAAAAATATTGCGTTCAATTTAAATTTCTTATTTTATCAACTTTACAATACCGTTTTTTAATTTATTTGATTGTTGACATTTCGAAACGCCCCGATATGCAACCACAATTATTCGTTAGGCGCGGTTTATTTTGATATTCTTTGAACTCAATCTTTGGAAGTCAGTTACGCAATATAATATAATGCCATAAACAATAGCAAAGATACGAGTTTCTAGTTTTGGATGATATCGAAAACGTATAATATGTTCGTTTACCTGAGATTCTAGTTAACAATGCACTTAACGAGTGTAACAGCGTGAAATGTAACTAAAATATAAACGGAATGCAATTACAGCATCAACAATGCACCAAGATCCGCAACCACAGTAATCGGGATCTATTATTTACCCAAACCGCCAGTAGATAGTGCAAATAATAATTAGTTGGTCGGATGTGCAACGCCAACTAGAAATGCGCGGTAGACAATTCGCATTTCTGCCATCGAGGACTTAATAATAACAGTACTTTGTAATTATGTGAAGATGACTTACTTACATCAAATTAGATTTTTTTATTTGGATTTAACACAATACATAAAGGATAGTCTCCATTTAACTTGGCTTAGCCTGTTCTAAGATGAAGATTTAATATGTTTTAAAGTACAAAGTGTAAATGGATTTTCTTTAGATTTTTGTGTAATACGGCTTTCTCACTCTTTACCGATATTGAGGAATTCCAGCCCAACCGGGAATTAAATTTTTAAAATGTTTTCGTGTACACGTGAATATTTAAAAATTTTGGAGTAGGATGAAATATCTCAAAAACGCACGCATAAATAAAAAATGTTAATAATAGTATTCATTTTAAAATCGTAAGTAATGACGTCACTCCTTATAACTACGTGTAGTACTGGTTTCCGCTTTAAAGCCCCCGCACCTTGTAAGGAATGTTTTGACCATAGAAAAAAAAGAGTATAATTTGTATAATTTGACATTTCAACCAGAGATTATGTCAACTTTCTAGATTTTTCTAAATCGAAACGTTCGTAAAAACAACCATAACATAGAAATGAGCAAATTACGATCAACTAAATGAAGTAATCAAAGCAATATTTCATAGATTCTTGTCAGGTCAGTGAAAGTAAGAACGCCAACCGTTTCATGACGTCACTACTGAAAAGTGACACACTGATTACAGTCATTTGGCGCGGTATTTGATAAATGTAAGTTTAAAAAATCATATCTTTGTAAATAACGCACAAATAAAAATATATATGTTTTTGCTTAGTTAAATAGTACGCTAATAGAAAAATAAATAAATTATAAAACAGTGGAATTCCTCATTCCGATTGCATTACAACGTTTATTATCAGGGTTAATGCAATTTGTGTCATATTCTTGTAACCTTTTGTATTCAAGTTATTGTACGGGAAATTGGATACAATAAATGTTTTCTTGCTCGCGGTAAAAGTTGGAGCATTTAATTGTACGGCAAAATTATCTAAAATTTACGAAAAAAAGGATTAAAAAACTACTTTCAACGACGTCGCTAGTTTATAGTTGGAAGATTTTCAGTTTGCTAGCCGTGAATAGACCACCGATGTCCAGAACTGATCGAGAATAAGCGGAAGAGAACCTCTGACGTCACACGCGGAGTTATTTCATAAATACAAATAATTTGAAAAACCGTAGCGCTGATAATACTATATTTTTTTTTTTGGCTAAGTACTTAACTAAAAAAATTTAAAATCTACTAAATTTCCTCATTGTTGCTATATCACATTACACAATTAAAATCATAGAATAAGGAATAGTCCAGAAACCACATACGCGCATCAAATAGAAGGCGACTAAACTACTTTAAAGAAGTAGTTTTGCGTATTGACCCATTAGTTTCTTTGTAGACGTCGCTCAGTACGCAACTCCCGATTTGAATTCAACTATGCCGTATTGTGTCGTTTTAATGTGTAGAAATGCCGCTGGGATCAAAAAGAAACAGGTTAGGACCACATTTTATGAGTAAGTAGCAAAGGCATGTGTGAGTAGCAAATGCATTACTCATTTTTTTTATTATTTTTCCACCTCTCAGATTGTCATATAAAACAAAATGGACATTTTGTTAGTGTTGCCAGTGTAATCAATTTTTTTACGCTTCTTTTTATTGATAAGAACATTGGTTTTAATTGATTTAGTGGAATTTCAGCTTATTTTTTGCTCATCTAACTAACGAAAATTGGACCTCTTGAATTAAACAACGCTGTGGTCGACATTTGACCGATATTATTTTTAAAACATCAAATATTATTTAACATGTCGTAAAAATATCCGTTTTACGTAAAATAAGATTTGTTTTATTTTTAAATTTT
Source organism: Micrasema longulum (assembly GCF_059751315.1). NCBI lineage: Eukaryota > Metazoa > Arthropoda > Insecta > Trichoptera > Brachycentridae > Micrasema > Micrasema longulum. The sequence continues at coordinate 107,580 of NW_028277985.1, forward strand.
AAAGTTCATTAATTCAATTACTCTTTTTAAATGACTCTTTACTTATCTACTCTGTTGTGTCAATCGATGTTTTCGCGGACACAATAAAATTTTAGAGAAATCAACATACTGCTTCTTTTAAATATAAAATTATCTTACATTTGCGTCATGGTTATATTTTTCGCGATCTGTCAACATTACGCGACGACTTCAAGCATGCGCGCTGCGAAAGTGTTGCAAAAGGAGGGGGGGAGATTTTTGGACACAGTCCGATGTATTCAAATATGATTCTACGCTCCTTCTGGACTATTCTTAGTTCTATTATTAAAATACTTGACAGTCATTCAGTCATCTCGGGGGCAATTACAAACGCTGTCTTCATAGGTACGTACCGAGACGGTAAACTGAACTCCTCTACTATCTCTATCCACCTCGGTGTGCTCCACTGACTTGTCATCTCTAACGTCATATGATCGAATTCAACCAATAAAGCTAGGGTTTCCTAGGAGAGCGGTGTCCGTATTTTAACGGCCGTAGTGAACGGTGATGCAGTGGACAGCCGTCGTAACGGTGACTTGAGTGTGGTTTCCTAGGAAAACGGTATTATCAACACCATTTAACACCGTTTCCCTAGGAAACCACTCTCTAGTCGACGTTACGACGGCTGTCCACTGCATCACCGTTCACTACGGCCGTTAAAATACGGGCACCGCTCTCCTAGGAAACCCTAGCTTTAGTGACGCTGAAACTATACATCGCGTTCCTTACTTATTTAAAATAGTTCTCATTCATATTTTAAATAGTTTTTTGCGATAAAAAGCAGCCACTTCAAAACGGTTAAAATTTAAATAAATCTCAACTAAAACAAAAAATGTTGAATATGATTTTTATTTGAAATTTGACGGTTGACGGTTCTATCGAAATTTTAATACCTACTTTTAGAATAAATATAATAATTTAATTTATTTTAGTGGCAATATTTTTACGGCCACATTATCTCTGCGTCTAGCCGTTTTTTTTTTCAAAACTGACAGTTTTGTCGAAATTTAATTCGACTTAAAAATTTACTTATTTCTCTTTCGTATTTTAAAAAAGCTTTTAAGAAAAAAAGCGCCAACCTCGGAAAAAAAAATATAATCGTAATTACTCGGGAGAATTTCAACCATGACGTCATAATTTTTTTTTTCTTTTCTTTTCGTATTCTTTCAATTGAAATATATATCTTGTTTCTATTAAATTTTTATTACTGTATATAAATAAATGTATTTTTATTTTATTTGCAACTTCTAAGTGCCTAACATTTCTTAATTGTTTAATTGCTTTTATTTTGATACCGATAATGTACTTAATCAATAGCTTACAGCTTACACCATTGTAAAAAAAAATATTTTGACTTATTTCGGAATTCTCGTTTATATATATATATCTTTATTTTCTGTGTACAATATGTGTAAAAACTGTTGTTTTTTTCCCAAATAAAAATAAATAATGAAGGTGTGTCACTTTTTTTCTTTTTTTTTATTAGTTGAGAATATAGCAGGGGCGAACCGTCCATATAATCGATTATTCGCAGCTTACCATTATATTTCACTACCAATAATAATGTTTTATAGTAGTTTTGATTATAGGAGAATAAATAAAATAATCTATATTTATTATAAATTAACGTCACTGTTTATATCTTCCTCAAAAAATAAATAAAGGCTGCTAAATGCGCACCAGCGCATTGCCCGGTTCCGATTATTGCAGCTTATTTTTCAATACAAAATGTATACTGTATTTTAACATTCAAAAACCTAGTGCGTATATTTTCCTTGCTAAGTTCATTTGCAGATTACAGATATTATTTCAAGCTTCTCTATTTGGAGAGTAGAATTTCGAGCGTTATTTCCTAAAGACCATTTTCGTTTGATAGTATTCTGTTGACATACGACGCCAGTTTTTTAGTCCGCGCGTTTTAGCTAGTGGCGCCTCGCTCGGTGTCGTCAATTTCTTGCATTATTCATTCTCAGTTTAGAAGGAAACGAAGCTGACGGCTCGGTGCGGCGCAGCGCGGCGGTCACGACGGTCACGTGACATTTTTGTTGCAATATTATTGCGAATATTTCTAATGAATGTTATTGTTATGTTATGTTATGTAATGTAATATGTAAAGTTAAAATTATGTATTTTTCCATAAATAAATTAATTTAAATCTAATCGTATTGTTTTTTTGAAATTTTTCAGAAAAAAAAAAATATATCGTAAAAAAAAAAAAAAAATACGTGTACATAATGGGAGGGACGTCTTACAATAAAATGTTTACTTTCTTTTATATTAGTACCTAAATATTTGCAGTATAAAATGTTAATTACAAACAATATACGGTGTTTTTAATCAGTGCCAAACAAAAGGGAATTATGAATATACTCGTACTTATTTTATTATCCTTATTTTTTAACATATTTCTTTTTTAAACTTTTGCATACATGTACTGTCTTAAAATAATGGAGAATATACCTACATATTACGCAAAGTTATTAATTGTTGTTTGTTTGTTGGGTTATTGGTTGTTTTTACACAAAACCATAGAAAAAGAATCCGTGTACCTGTATGTACTTTTTTTTTTATACGCCTCCACTCATTTGCGAGATTACTTATATGTATGTATGTACAAATTATAAAAAAAAAATAAAGCTTACCTATAAAAAAAGTCACCGTTCGCCACTGGAATATAGCTCCCTATATAGTGAAGTTATTGATTGTCGTTTGACATTATTATTATTGATAGATTATTGGTAATTTTGTCATTAGAAATAAGTATTCTGTCTTCAGCTGAAGCAGATAGATGATTTTGTACCACACAAAGTATGGAAATAATAGCCATCCATATATAACTTATGTAGATGCAAATTCATGAAGAATTTTTGTAGCGTACACATAAAAAAATTGTCGCTCGTCACTGGTAACGTACACAATATAACAGTGAAGGCTACAAAATAAAAATATTAAACTGTATCTTTAAGTTTATTGTACGCTGTACCAGTATATATTTGCTTCACCTGAAGAAGAAACCGTCCTTATCAATATTTAGCGATAAAGGGTAGCACCAAAGCCAAATATACCCTGAAGAGCAATTAATAATTCTGCGGGCCTGGAGGGACCGCGGCCCCCCGTTTGATTTGCATATTGCCGCTAGCGTATGGATCGGAACGCAAGCCGCACCGCCATATATAATTCAGGGTTTGTATAACTGCGGGCCGCTTTACACGTAGGCCGCACAGATAGCGGTCCGCTAATCCGAATTCAGCCCGGTTATTCAACGAAAATGATATTCACATCATATGCGATAATTCAAATCGTGCGGTTTTAATTTTCTTACGTAATTAATTTTCTGTCATATTTAATTATTCATTAAATAAATTATGATTTACGGATGCAGAAAAATGTAAAACAAAAATAATAAAATTATGGTTAACCATTTTCACTTTCTAAGGTTATGATCACCAACAACTGTATAATGTACATAAATATCTCTATAATGGTACATGCAGAGATTCGATGACATTCAGTTGAAAGTTAACATAGTTATCTTCAATTGTCTATAAAGCAAAATCATTTTAATCATCTTTTTAATGAAAATGTAAATCCAAATTTGTTGCAACAGAGAGGGAAAACATTTTTGAGAAGAGAGTATGGAAGAGGCATTTTGACACTGACACTTTACACATTGTGTAACATTTACCATTCTGCCCTTGTTAAAACATCCACATTTAAACAACTCTTTCATTTATTGACTTTTCTGAAGCAAAAGAGCTGAAATCTTTATCGTGAGATTCATCCGACTGAACTTACTAGGCAACGCATAAAAACAATTTTTAAATTTTTATACTTCTTCTTATACCAGTTTGTTTAATCAACAATAAGGAAATATCACTTTTTAAAACATGTTTAAAGTAATAATTAAAGGGTCTATGAAATACTGTCAAGTAAAAAAAAATTTTGCTACTTATTGGTGGCATAAAAAATATTTTTGAATTTGTGATTTTGAATTCCCGCAAAAACAACCATTGCATTGGCCACGCCCCTAATACGTCACGATTCATGTTTATTATCAACATTGTTCCAAACCATTCAAGTTTTTTTAAAACGTCGTCACGTATCTTGACGTCACAACTATCAATGCCAAACATGTCGCATTTTTCTAGTGACATATTTTTTATATTTTCTTTTTTACGGTTAAATATGAAAACAATTCTCTAAAATATGCATTTTGATTTTAAAAACACAATTAATTATTCTAAATATATTCAGTATATTTTGATCGGTATTTTATCGGTTTCCCTATTGTACACAGGCTTGATTTCTCCCCTAGAAAGTTATTTATTTAGATGTTTTCCCTCTCTGTTGCAACAAATTTAGATCTAAATAACTCCCCAGGGAGGAAATTTAGCCTGTGTACAAATATTTGGACATACTCAAAACATTGTTGAAAATATAAATATACATAAAATAATTATAAAAATGTAAGTATAAAAACTTGAAGTACCTTCATCCGTAACGTGTAATTAAACATGTTTAAAATAAAACAGCATGCGTCCTATCGGCACTTTTGTGCAACTACTATTTAAGTAAATGTGTATGTTAACTAGGGATGGAAAGACTGAGAAAGTGAAAGAAGGGTGAGTGACTTAACAAAACGGAAACAGGGTGAAAGTTGCACTGAAATTTACTTTGGCAAACAAATGTTTATCGCAGGAGGCAAAACTAGCAATTCACAATGGAGTTCTAGTGCCAACACAATGGGAGCGATGTATGGAATTGGAAAAAATAATGATGAAAGTAGGTTAAATTCTGTCGATATGCGATTCCTTAGGCGAATGTGAGGTAAAACGATGTATAAAAGGTGCACAAATGTCGAGATCCGTAAAACTGTGCAAGGCTGAGATATGCACTATCGACAAAATCAAGAAAGGGGTGCTGCGTTGGTTTGGACATGTAGAGCGAATGAACAGCGAAAGAACGGCTAAAAGGATCAACGATACGAATGTTGATGGATGCAGAAAACAAGTAAGACCGAAAAAGACATGGCACGATCAAGTCCATCAAATACTTGAAGATGGACATGTCAAGAGTAAGAATAATCGGCGTGCGTGCATGAGAAGATGTATAAATGTAGAGAAAGCGAGGTCTGTATGCAAAGACAGAGTGATATGGCGTTCTATCTTCTCTGACTACCCCTACAAGGAAACGTCGTGACGGTTTGTTTGTTTTTTTGTGAAGGTGTATAGTGGAATTTGCATGTTAGTATAATTAGTGTCCTGACAAAAAGACGGTTATGTCTCGAAACCGGTAGACATAGGAAAAACAGTAAGTGATTCTAAAACTTAAAGCTCTCTTCTGTTCCCTAGTTCGCCCACACCTAGAGTATTCCTCTGTTATCTGGTCTCCATATTATGATGTTCACATCAAAAATATTGAATCAGTTCAACATCAATTTTTGAGAAAGATAGGCTGGAAGTTGGGCTTATCCAGAGACCAATAAACGTATAATGAGTTAGAAGCAAGCTTAAATATATCTTCTCTTTAAGACCGTCGAAATAAATCCGACCTTCTAGTCCTATTTAAAATTCTCAACTCACTCTTTTACGCGCCTTAACTACTGAGCTCAATCAAATTAAATATCCCAACTAGAAACCTCAGACAAAACTAACTCTTTCATACCGATAACCATGGAACTAACTATGGTTTTCATTCCCCTATGCCCGGAATTCTTAGGTCAGCCAACAAACATACCAGTCTTGATTTCTTTGATAACAAGTTGTTTTCTTTCATACGATCACTGAATCAAATTCAATAATAAACATTTCTCTGCCGCTTCCACTCCCACCAAGTCTATTTACTATATACCATTATGTCTTTCTACTTTCCTTTATAATAATTTTCTATTTATAAATATGTCCTTAAAATGCCCATTGGGCGTAAATATAAATAATTAAATAAATTTACGATTATTTAGTAACAGTTAAAATTTTAATTCTAGTAAATAAAGATCTTCAATATTTATAACGTAAGTACTTGTTACTGTCAACTATGCAATATTACAATATACATAGTTGATTTTCAACTTTATATACACCGCAGTGCGCCCGTCATACTCGTGACAAGTTTGAGATCTTAGTACTAAAGTGATAAGGTTTTCATTATTCAGAACATATCGGATTCCGGCTGGGCGCCCGCGATATCAAATCGGCAAAACGTACCGATAATGTACTGTACCGACATTTTACATGAATAAAGCTTCGTAACAGCTTTCGCTAGAATCGCTCTTAACTGAAATCAATTTGTAGAAATCGGTAATTTCTTAAAAATAGATCTATGTACAATTTATGAAATGTAATGATATTTTTTAATGTAATGAATTTTTTTATGATAGCTGATATTTTTTATGACAATGTATGTAAATTTAGGTAAAATATCATAGAAATTTTGAGAGAAGCAGATGTTTAATTAACTTTATTATTATATAGGTACTCGTACATATTTTTAATTTCTTATCTTTTACATTTGTTATATTTAACATAATTTAAATTATTGTATTAAGTGTAAACATTTTTTTTGGTGCGGGCATGAGTGTCCTACAAAGAAATATTTGTGTACTGTTTGTTTACCCAATAAAATAAATAAGTTATATAATGTATTTACTTAGATAGTTGTACAGAAACTTAAACAATTAACATAATACTGTACAAAAATAATTTTGATAATAATAGAAAAGGCGTATTTCGTATAGTAATTATATTCATTGCTATTCATGCTTATTTTATTTTATTAATTGTCCTCGTGGTGTAATAGTCAGCGCATTCGCTTACAATGCAAAAGGTCTCGGATTCGATTCCCGACATGGTTGATATGAAATTTTATTTAAATGGGTATTTTTACACTAGAATATATCACAGTCCCTCGACTGGTACCTAAAGCGTAAGACTGATTACAAAAATGATCAAGATACATTGCGATTGGTGTACCAATACAATGTCCTATGCACCATTATGTGTGAAAAGAGAATGATGACGATGATGATTTATTGTTTTTGCTAATTTTCGTATTTATTTTTTACATTTAAGATATTACGTCACTCCCGTGTCCCGTGCCGAAGGAAACATTTTTTTTTAAACATGCCCCAAATACATATTAAACATAACAATATTATAATATTTAAACTTACACATAAAAACACTTTTTGAATATTTGTCCTGATCCACTAATTAATAAAGCATTCTAGTATAGTAAATGTTTCAGTCAATCGAAATTAAAAATCATGATAACTATGAACAATATGAACCATTAATGATGTTTAATGAGTAGACGAAAGAGATTAAGGATGCTAGATTTGTCACATCCTTTTCTTGTGTGTCCATGGTATTCACAAAAAATAAATATAAAATTATGTGCTGAGTATCAACAAAAAAGCTAGCAGGTAAAAAAAACTACTTTTTTTTACATTTAAACAGATATTTTTATCTAAAGTAGAACTCCAAAACGTTTATCCGAACTCCAGTTATCCGTATTTCCAAATATCTAGATCGTAATCAGGAAATAAAAAATAAGGGAGAAGATTTTAATTTAATAAGAAAGTTCAGCCCTACGGGAAATTGAATATTAAAAAAGCCGTAAAAAAAAGAGCATTAAATTTTACGGCGAAGTTTCTTTAAAATGCATGAAAAAAATCATAAAAACGAATTACTTTGACTGACGTCGCTAGTTCTTGTGAACAAGCTACAAAAAGTGGCTTGGTGGGATTTTAGTTTTAGTAAAAATATAACAAGTGAAATTTTTTTAAATTGTAAAAATGTATAATTATGCTATTAAATCAAATAAATAAAATAAAAATAAAATCAATGACAAAGGAGAATAAAAGAAGAAAGTCAACCGACCAATCGGCAGAACTGACCGAAAAGAAGCAGAAGAGGACTCGAGACGTCAGAAATACAAAACTTGTAAAAATCAAAGCGCTGATAATACGATACGTAATTTATTTATGTTTAAATTGGCTTGGTTTAATAGTCTGTTAACAAAGAAAAATACCCCTAAACTTTCTCATTGTGCAACTGCTGGACATGTTTAAGTTAGTTTTTAACAGAATTCCAATCCGCTGTATTACCTCAACAGCAATAAAATCTGGCACTCATTAATCCTAATTGTTGGAGTTTTACTGTACTTGTTACATTCCAGACATCATTATGATCATCAAACGCTGATCCACACCTAGTGGGTGCATGGGCACTCCATTGGAAAAGTACATGGAGTTTATCTTACGCTTTAGGTGCCAATCTAGGGACAGAGAAATATTACAGTGTAAACCCAACTTACAAACAAGGATTTTATGTTGATCCTCCCAGGAATCGAACCCAGGACCTCGAGAATGGTAGGCGAACATTCCAACAACTAAACTATCGGGTGGGCTTTTTTCCGCTCGATTTCATTTTTCAGGATTTTTACCTGAGAGTAGCTATCGAATCCAAAACACTCGTCCTGTATTTTGACTTTAATTCACAAACAAAACTGTATTCTTTATCCGCCACATACAAAGTAGTGCAGATAAAAGAGAAACCGTAAAAAATAAAATACCTCTGCTTTCATCTTGCTCACTCTGGTCTCTGCAAGGAGAAAGTGGCCCCATTTCGGAGTCAGGTTCGTCTGCTGCCATGTCTTGTTCTCCTGGTTCTTCTACATCCCATTCGTCGTCTCCTGCAAGGAAAAATAATAATATTTTTAAATAGTAGTTAAACCCATTTTAATTATGCGTACGACGTATCAAGGAGACTGTCTAAAACTATAACAAAACGCATTTTATTTCTGCCAAGATTTATTCCAAGGAGACTGTCCTTAACGAGCAACTCTAATTTTTCAACGTTAAGTATCGATTTTTAATTTATTATTATTGTGATATTTTTTTGCTTTGTATAATATGTAAACACAGCACTAAACATTAAAAGTAACGTGTCCTCACTGGGGTCCCCCGTGCCGGGGAAAGTCTGGAGGCTTCCGTGTAGTGGTCAAAACGCTTGAATCACACACGGAAGGTTTCGGGTTCGATTCCAGGTGAGAACACAAAAATTAAATGTATTTTTTCTCAATCCTGGATATTTGTGGTGTAATTCACCACTGCAATCGGGCCTTTTGGCCTGTTATGGTAATAAAATACAGATATACGAAAACATAATACAAAGAAAGAAAAATTCAAAATATTATTAATTACAATTTGAAAAGTAAACATATATTTATTTATTACTTTTATTATAAAATGTACAAAAAATATTTAATAAATACTATACATATTCTTAAGTGGGAGCAGGTATTTCAAAATTTATTTCGCCGATTGTAAGGTGTCAATGAAAATGTCAATTAAAAACATTTCAATTTTCCGAACATATTATTTAATTAAAAAAATAAATAAAATAATAAAAATTATGATTCTCAAGGTATTATTATACCCGTCTCCCTTACCTACCTAAATTACGTCACAATTTTTTGTAAACAACTATAAAGTGTGTTAAGGGGTGGCTAAAGGAATCGTTCGTTTTGGGTTAAATCCTTGCAATTGTCCTAAACAAAGGAATAGCCATCTCACCCCCATAAGGATAACAAGTACCTAACCGCCACCCGCTGACCGGCTGCGTGATACTTTTATTCATAGTCCTATTACACCCCACTGTTTCTATACTCCTCCCCAATGATCAACCCTTCGTTCAGTTTCCGGTAAACGTAACTGCCAGATAAAGCCGAGTGGATTATACACATTTAAGTTTTGGTTCGAGGTTAAACTGACATTATCGGAGCAAACAAGTCACGTTCAATATTTTTCGTTGAGGTATAGAATATGAAGACTTGGCAAAAGGAAAAACATTTAGAAAATGTTGATCAAAGTTAAACATTCATCCTATTGTATAGATACTACTTACAAACATAGTTGAAAGGTATTTTAAGGTTTGTAATCTATATATTTTTATTGAACGTTTTTTTCAAAACTGTACATGATAGTAAAAGGTTTTATGTAATCCGCGCACTAAATTTATAAAAATGTGATGTGGTTATTATTATTTTTTTTTTTTAATTACGTAAATCAGTTGATTTATATTCGTAAATTTATATTTTAAAAACATGTTCTATAAGAAATTTATTTAGTAAATTTTAAACTGACCATCGTCTTCAAAGAAACCCTAATTTTATTATAAAGTTGAATAGAGGGTTAATCAACCCGATATTAAATGAGATCCAAAATGTTGGCAAAGAGTGCGAACGACACAAAACACAAAAACCCAAAAAAAATTGCATCTAAACCACCATGATAATATTTATTGACGAAAAAACCTTACTCTTGAGAACGAACTTAAAAATAAATTATAATCATAATATTACCTGGGCCCCAAATACTATGGAAAACTAACTATGTTGTATTCTATTATTCACAAAGAAAAAGTAATTTTCTGCATGAAAAATTAAATATTCCAAATTTAAAAAAACATACTTTATTAAAGGTAACCGACAAATACGAGTATACTTTTTTTTTGTAGAGAATTTTTATTTTATTTTATGGACATTAAAAAAAAAACTGTTAATTTTCTATTGTTATCGATGCCCAGATAAAAGTTTGTCTTTAACATTTTAAAGGTGGAAAATTAAAAATGTGTCTTGTCTGTTGATGTTCATAGCGTTGTCATATTTTACACAGAAACATATATTTTTTTACATTTTTAGAAAGCAGAAATCGTGTCCACACCTTTGTGAAGAAAAACGACGAGAATAGTGATAGAATTCATTAATATACAATTGCTTGTATTGCTACAATCTCACCTCATTTTTCACGGTCCTATATTCCCCAAAAGCGGGGCGGGCGGGATGAAAGGGGAGGCGTTTGATCAAGGAATAAATCATTGGGTATAAAATCAAAGGTGTCGGCTGCGTGCGGACGCCCCCTCGGGGACCACTGTGACACAATATGGTAAACAAAGAAAAATACAATAATTACGATAAAGTAGCAACCATCCCAAGTATTAATGTTCGCGTCACACTGTAATCATTTGAAAGCATTGTTTTTATTAGAGTAATTAACTGTCGAGGGTTTTTTATTACTCCATACGATAACTAACGTAGGTATATGATTCAAAAAACTTTTAATATAGTTATATTTTTTAAAATATAAAAATGGTAATGTCATTAGAGTTTTGAATCTTGAAAGGAAATTAACCACGCTATACTAAGCAAAGGTCCATTTTCAAACGTGAAACAAATCAAACGCATTTCGCTTTTTCCTTTTTTCTTCATCCCTACCTTCATCAAGTCCCTAATGGTGTATAGTAGGTATACCGAATGGAACATGACCCAAGGAAATTATCGTTATCATAATTTTCCTTTCACATCCAGTATGCAGTGGTGCAAAAATCACATAGCTGTTGTAATTGGCCTGGGCCGTGAATATAATAATTAAATAAATGACTTTTTTTAGGATTTCGTTGTGCTGTGTATAAAGTAAAATACATTCGTGTTCTGCCAAAAAAATATTGGAAAACTTATATTTATTTATCATTATTTACCTTTATTCAAGCGAAAATATTAGATTTATTTTATTTATTTACTTATCAGTGTTTATTACATATTTTTTTAAACGAAAGTAATTTGTAACATAAAAAAATAAAAAATAAAAACGTAGTTTCTAATGTTTAACTCAATTTTATTTCTTTAACTTAATCTTTATTCTTGTTTTTCACTAAACTTAATATTTATTATGACTTTAATTGATTTTACACACTTATTTTATATAATTCATGAAAGATGGTAGAGTTCTATAATTGAGGATATATATAAAGAACGTTAGTAATGCTTACTTAAAAAATGTATGCATTTTATGAATCCTTGTTGAACTTCCAAATAAATACAAAAAAAAAGATTTTTTTTTAAATATTTATAATTAATGTGATGTTTAGTTTTCTAAATTGCGTATCCGGTATCCGGACAGATTCTAGCTACTATTGGATATGCCGGATACCAGAGGATAAACGGAAGATCCGTTTTATTTTTTATGTTATGTATTTATTTATTAATTTAAACCTGACCAGAAGATACAATAATAAAGGTGGAATAGAAATGATATTGGAAGGTGTAAAATATGATAATTTAATAGGGTGCGACAAAGTTTGGGGATTTCTCGATGTGGGCCCGCGGGGCGCGGCTTGAGGAAGATAATAATATGCAGATTAATTTACTTGTGTGTAATGACGACGAATCACGATATTTTTAAAACACACTTTGACCGCATTCCCACGGGACGCCATATAGATTCATCCAAAGAACAGAGAAATTTAATAAAATATATGCGAGGTTACAAAAAATCAGAATATTTTATTAACTAGGGATGTATACGCTTACTTAAACATTAGTTTTTGTTTGCCGTCTTTTTCAGGGTGCCTACATATTTAGAATATTTATTACGTCTCTTCTTTTCGCTGATCTGCGAAAAATGATAGACAAAAGCGACGCAGCCTTGTCATCGATTTAATTTAATTAAAACAATTTATCCACAATATTAACTCTCCCTTCCCGGTGTTGTGTAGCTAGTACACATTACATCTAATAACTTTAATATCTCCATAAATATAACAAAATATGAGTTAAGATTTTTGGTACTCATTCGTTATATATTTACAAATCGGTAAAAATATTTTGTTATTAAATAATTCATGCTTATTGGAAACAAAAAAAGCATTTTACCAAAAATCGGAGATAAATCACCAATACAATAAAAAATGTACTAATGTGTCAAATGTTGCGGAGTACGTAGTAAAATAGTAATCCTAATTTATAATTGTCTCACGCACTCTTTACGTCTCACTTTCGATAATACAGGTATATTCAGGAGCGAGAAAAACAATTCAATCAGGCGTCACACGCTCAAACAGCAAGTTTCTAGTACTTCTCCCTTTTTCCCTGATGCCAGTTGGTAGCTACACGACTTTTGTCAGGGGCGGTTCTTTTGCCCGCTCTAGGATCGTGAGCTTATTGTTTTTTTCATGTTTTAAGCAATTACATTAAAAAAAATATATTTAATTATAAATAATTTAATCAACTGTATATGAATATTACATTTTTCCGATTGAAAATCTCTTATTTTTTGCATGTGTAATAACTACACAGCACCGTAATGCGCGGATGTTTTTGGAACAGAAGGGGGAAGGTATTTCAGTCTCATGTTTCAGATGCCAGTCAAGAAAAACAATGTATGTGGTGTTGCGGTCGCGGTAGTGTGCTCGTTGTTGCAAAACATTTTATTCCCAAAGCGCAATGCACTATCAAACCTACCTCAACTTCTATTTTTTTTTTTACTTATATTAACTTTGTTAAAACTAATATTTTAAGTTTATTTGTTAAAATTATTTGGTAAAGCTGCATTTTATTTAATGTCATTAAAATATTTGTAAAATCTTTGCATTCTGCTTTTTGTCTCCAAATGCTCGAAACGTATTATTGTTTGTTTATTATCTTTTATCCAAGCTTGAAATTACTACGTTTGGACTAAAGCTGATAAAACATGTTGTTTTGATAGAATTAAGAAAATATTTAAAGAAATTTCCCTAAAAATTTTAAAGCGGTATATATAGCGGATTATCTACTAGTCATTTCACCCTTCACGGCTTCGCCTGGCTGAATAAATTACAAACCAAAATATCTAATACCTTAAAACAAAGGAAATAAAAATGGACGATTATGTTACAATTACATTATCGGGTGTCATGCGATAGCAGATGGAATCTGGCGGCTTATTACAGGAGTAGAATCGCGTGACCTTTCACACCAACACGGCGTGACTGTAAATTACTTCCATCCCCCAGGACACCTGTTACTAAAGGGATGTTTTTAATAAATGAATTGGTCGATCTCGAGGCATGAGGGTGCGATCTGGCTGATTAATTGAGATATGAACAATTTTAAAAAATCGTTGAATTGTGGCACCTAACTAAAGTTCTTACGTAATCCGTGTAAATTGTGATAATATAAAAACAATAAATTATGAAATTCAGTTCTTTACTTTTTTAATCTCAAACTGTACCAAATAATATTAGTCACGATTGCATTTTCAGTATGACAGTTTAAAAAGTATTATGTCAGAACAAAGTTGAAATAATAATATCATAATATAATTAGTGATATTGTTAATGTTTATTACAGTTTTTTGTTAAAAAGTACTGTTTAATCTAATAAATTATTTAATTGATAATTAAGACGATCCAACAGCAAACTGGAACTTTTGATTTATTTGATATGCTTCTTCGTCAGAACACTCATTGGCTAACGAATTTTACCATTGTATACATTACTTCCTTAATTATTCCAATATATTATTAATTGAATCGGCACTCACTTCGTTACACTTATTTAAATTATTGTTCAAATAAAAGTTTCTTATTAGTGTTACAAAATTTTCATCTTTTTGGGTACATCGATGTGTGATATAAAACTAAATTATAATAATAACTTAGTTTAGTTATTATTATAATTTAGATTTATATCACCTGTCGACGGGAAGGAGTGCTCTTCCGCAACTATAGTCAACAGATGGAACAGTTGAGGAAATGTGGATGTTCAAACATGGGCAGAATGGCGAATGTTACACAGTGTGTAAAGTGGCCACTTAAACCAGCCATTGACAGGTCATAAGCCCTGTAAATGCCTAGACTTCAGTATTCCCTTCTCAAAAATGTTTTCCCTATCTGTTGAAATAAATTAAAATATTATTTATAGGTACATAACCTAACAAATTTAAATAACCGTGGTATAAATAATAAAGTAAATTCACTGATTACAAATAAATAATATTTATGTAGGTACTTGAGTCGTATTATAGTATGTTAATTTCTCGTAATCCCCATACCGTTGAATATTCGCAGCTTAATTATGCGAAAACAGACTTCTAAATTCGGTGGTCGTTTAATTAGACCAGGCGACAAGTGCGCACACCACGGGCACTCCCGCTTCCTTCCCTCGGGGAGGGCGGTCATACCGCCCCTACCCCGTCGCCCGCCCGGGTACGTCACTACCCCCTCCACCTCCCTGGTCATCCGCCGGGACCCTGGGGCCCTCGTGCCCCAATAATGAATCGACGTTTGGAGTTCCCGTGGGAAAGCCCTACACAGACTCGGACTCAAAAATAATGGAATAATTTTTCCACAGTTCTTTTCTGTCACAAGTCTTTTATAAAGCTCTTGTACTTCACAAAAGTCAACAGACGGAAAATTTAAGAGGATTTGCATGTTAAAACATAAACAGAAATGTGAATCTTATACAGGGTGTAAAATGACCACTTAAACCAGCCAATTACAGGTCATAAGCCCTGGAAATGCCTGGACTTCCATATCCCTTTCTCAAAAATGTTTCCCCTCTCTGTTGCAATAGGTTTCAGGGAAAAATAAAATAAACTAATCCTTTCGTCTTCGTACGTCTTCGAGATGTCTGGATCTTGATAATCTAGCTAAAATCAAGGACATTGTAACAACTTTTCACATCGTAAAAGATAATTTAAACTGCCTCAATATTCCTTTTTTAATATTTTTTTCGTATATTTAATTGAAGATTTATATAAAAATATTTTTCCATATACATCGAAAAAGATAAAAAATTAAAAACCAAGATTAAAACACAAAAAAAACAATATAGAAAATAATGTTGTACAATTATGTTATACACATCAAATTATGTGGAACCTATAGCCAGGTTATGATTTTGGAAGGAGATAGGAAGAGCATCTAGTAAAAACATGGAAGAGAATTTATTATTTTTAAAAAGGAAGGGTGTTTAAGGTTCTAAGGATTTATAATTATTTTTCAGGCGTTCCTTAAAAGTGGCCAAGGAAGGAACATTTTTTATATGAAGAGGTAGCTCATTTCGATTTTCGCATATCCTCGCACCGGAGCTGGTCACATTCGGTGCCCCCCACAACCCTTCCTACCTCGTACCCCCGCCGCGGCCCACCCACCCCAGTACACAACACAGACCTCTGTTGGACGTTCAATGGACTCGTGGTGTCCCATAGGAATCGGGACCGGTATCCATAATACAAAAAATGGAAGACCCTGAACTCTCGTTAGTAATTTGTCAATTCCTATCTTGATAGCGAGTATATTTATACCTACCTATTTATTTAGTCTAATATTTCATTTTGTGTCCGGGCAGATGAATAATACAGCTTTGCGTATGAAAAAGAATCAGAACAGTGGCCGATCCCAATTTATTAAATTGCCCGCTGAACTTAAAAACGAAACGACGAATAAATTTTACAGCGCAAGAGGGGAAAATAAGTTCAAGAGATTTTAAATATTTTTCACATTTGATAAGAAAAATTAAATAAAAATCTTTGAATTTGATAAAATATAATGTTTTTAGCGGTATATATTATTTAACTGCCTACGTGCTTCTTTAATGGTAAAACAAATGTCGCAGGAAACCCGCCTCTCATTTTTTTGTATATTTCTTGGGAAAAACTAACTCAAAGAACAAAACTCCTATATTACCCTTTTACAATTTAGATGACTTGACCTCGTAGTATTCTCTTGGTATGTTTCTAAAACGAAAGCTGCTTCATTTCGTGAAGTCTGGAGATCTCAGGGGAGACTCATACCCAGAGGACCTACACGCGCAGAAGGATTTCAGAAAAACACACTTAAAGTCGAATCCTACGGAGAAAACCTGCGTCAAAAAACTTGAAACAAGCAAGTGTTTTTTCTCTCAAATACAAATATTCGAAACGTCAAAAATTATTCGTATTGAAAACTTGTTGGACAAGTATTTTTAAAATAATTTACTTACATCGTTTTAATATGTTGACAACGTACGTTGGATTATATTGTTCCAAAAGTATTTAATTTGTTGCCACTTGACATGAAAACATGTCATAGTAAAAATAAAATTATGTTTTTATTACGTAAGTGGTTAGTATATAAAACGTTCCTTTATTGATTTATTATCTATGTAATACATTTTTTTTATTTTTTATTTATTATTATTTTTTTTTTTTTTTTTATCCCTCATTGAATACATTTTTGTTATTTTCTTAGGTTAACCTTTTCTTTTCTTTTCTTTTATTACTTTCTTATTTCATTTACATTTTTAAGATCTTAATTTTAATATGTACTTTTGATTTTCTTATTAATTTTTTTTCTTCTGTAGATATGAATTGAAATTCTCGATTTACTTTACTTTGTTTAATTTATTTTTTATCTTGTTTTGATTACATTTATGAGCACACACTATTTATATATGTGTCTATTTCTTTTTTCTCTTATATTTAAAATATATTTAAGTAAATTACTATTCTTTAATGTTAATTGTATTATTTTACTCTATTTTCTTACTTTAAAAAAAAATAAAAAATCTTTAAACTATTTTTTATGTTTATTATTTTATACGTATACAGTATTATGTCTGTACTCTTCTTATTTGATTATTAATTAAAACTAATGTCTGAGCACCCGATGACAAACTATTATTGAATAGTTTATCGGGACAAAATATATCTTAATACTTTGTTTTCTTTATAATGTATTGTAATAATATGTATATTTTATTGAATAAAGACTCTATGAAAGAAAAAAAAAACATTTTTATCTTTATCGCCCCAAAAGTTGATATACCATCTGTCTGCCGTAAATACAATGGATGAAGTTTAAAATCGCCATGTCACTCAAGACATATCTTACATTGTAACTTGACGTTATGACAATCCTTAGGGAAAAGCTTTGGGAAGCCTTGAGAATACCCTTTACTTAATTTTATCCCTCGGGTAATACCGTAGTATTTTATAACAATAATTAGACCATATTTAACAAGTATATTCTGTATTTACTTAGTGGCGACAATCTTGAGAATTGTATATGATAGTCAACTAAATTACGTATATTTTTAACATTTTTTTAATAAAATTAATATATCTTGCTATGGCAGAGGCCCGGTTCCTAGCCAAACAAGAAATACATTACATTTTTTTTATGTTAAAAAATATTTTAAGATAATATTATACTAAAATTACGAGTTCGTCTAAATTTTTATAGATTTAGCGCTCTTATGAACTAATTGAAATAATATGTTTATTGAGAGAGATTAAGGAATTATTAGGTATATAAACAGGTATCTTCTAAGGAATGTTTAGAGAATAAGAAACCTTAAGCATTTTCAGGACTTATGACCAATTAGGTGAAAAGCGATCAATTAACATAGCCTTTAAAATTCACCATTCGGTCTGATCTTTGAACGTATATATGTTTTCCAAGAAAATTTCAATTGCTGCAAGAAATAAAATGAACATAATTTTTTCAAAAGATGAAAGATAGATGAAAATAAATATCATTCCTTTTTTTAATATATACTAATGATAGAATCATGAAAACTATTGTAAACAAAACTTGGTATAGTAAAAACTAAAATAATAAATACGTTTTTTTATTTTATTTTCTCCTCCCCCTTTTGAACAATATTAACACTTTCCCTAACAAATCCCTTACAAATTTTCACCGACGATATTTGTTCGCATCTGGGTATCATATGTAAATTTATAAATTCACTAACGTGCTGTATAAATTATGTTTTTCATAGTATTTATGTTTCATATACCAGGGGGGGAGAAGAATGGCAGAGGTACTCTCTTCTGAAAACACATTACTATTTTACAATTACGACAGTAGCATCTTGGTGCCGAGAGACGGTACTGGATTCTAGTTGTGGGATTTGTGAGGCGATGAGCCATCGTAAAACTTCACCCAGACTAGACTCTTAGACGACCGCGGCCCTGAGCAACTCAACAGGGATGGCTTGTTAGTAATAACAGCTGTTCTTATACATTTTTTGTTAGAGCGCACAAGATTTCAAATCATACCATTTATCTTTTATTTACTTTTAACAGCTTACTTTTCGTGTAATTTTGAATGCTCTAACTATACTGATTGACTTTCATAATATAATTTGAATGCATTACGACTTGTCCTCTTGTGGAGAAGTCCATTCATGGAGAAGTTAACTTAAAAATCCAGATTATTAAGTTACCTAGCTGTTGTAATTACCCAACAATAAAATAGTACATTATTCAAAAAAACACGATGCATTCAATGATTCGTTCATTGATCAAACAATGCGTACCAGTTACAGTATGTATTTATTGTGAATGGAGTTTGTTGGTAGAATTATATTTTATGAATTGGTAAGGTATCCAAAATGAAGGTTCACTGGATTGAATTTTACGTTTATTTAGCATATTACAACAGACATTCAGAACATTTTACAGTAGGGAATATAGAACTCTAGACATCCACAGGGCTTATGACCTGTCATTGGCTGGTTTAAGTGGCCACTTTACACACTGTGTAACATTCACCATTCTACCTATATTTGAACATCTACATTCCTTCGGCTCTTCTATCTGTTGACGTTTGTAAAGTAAAAGAGCCGAAACTTTTACTGTTGGGGGTGAGATTCATTTGATTGAATTATTTCGCTTGCTTATTTCGCTTCTGTAAAATGTTCTTCATGTCTGTTGTAATATGTTAACATTAACACCTCCCTAGGGGGTTGAATCCAGTCCTTGTCTACACAAATGTGGACAAAATCAAAACATTGTTTTTACGTTTATTTATTAATTTACTAGGGTATATTATAAAGTGACCTATTTCGTTTTATAAGGACGCGAGGATTATCAAACTAATCTGAATATTAACATCGTCGTCCTTTTATATTTACAATAATCGGTGTTAAACCTATATATTTAATATTATACTTTGTTTTAATATGAAAATAATATAATATACTAACAACATGTTCATATACCATTGATTTTTTTCAAATTTAACGGTTTGGGTAAGTATATGCCCGCCTTTAAACGTATGTATGTAAACCGTATATGTGTATAAAGTATTTAAATAAATAAACAAATATTTTTTATTCATTTGTATTTATGTTTTATTTTAATTGTTGCAACACAGAGGGAAAACAATTTTGAGG
Source organism: Micrasema longulum (assembly GCF_059751315.1). Classification (NCBI taxonomy): domain Eukaryota; kingdom Metazoa; phylum Arthropoda; class Insecta; order Trichoptera; family Brachycentridae; genus Micrasema; species Micrasema longulum. The sequence continues at coordinate 127,578 of NW_028277985.1, forward strand.
TCTAGGCATTTACAGGGCGTACGACCTGCCATCGGCTGGTTAAATGGTCACTTTACACACTGTGTAACATTCACCATTCTGCCTATGTTTAAACATCTACATTTCCTCAACTCTTTTTTTTTTTCGTTTTCTTAAAATATATTTATTTCGTACTTTTGTTTTTGTTTTTGCCTTAAGTAAAAACAATTCATTTTGGAAGATTCCAAATATTGTGTATACACTTACTACTTTTTGAATTATTTCGCTTTATGTTTTGTAAAAATACATTTCCGACTATATTTATGTATGTAAAACATGTAAAAGACTATGGGGCAAAAAATTAAAATAATAAAAATGAAAATAGTAAACTGAAAGGTAAGAATAGTTAACGGAGATAATTTTGCAGGTAAAGGGGATTTCTATATAAATCTAAATAATAACAGTAGGTAGTTGTGAAAAAACTTTTTTTTCTCATTACGTAGAAATTACTCAATGTTCTGAACAAAGTTGTTTCACTTAGTATGAAATGTTTTCGATTTTTGTTTAATTTTTTAGAAGACTAATAATTTACACCTGGTTTATCATGCAAATGGACTTGAAATTTAAATCAAGCGTTATTTTAACAGCACACTCAACTTGCTTGAGATGGACTTCTTGAAGGTATAATAAATTCAATATACAACCTACTAGCAGACCAGAACATTCCACATTATAGCAAGTTTTCATTCCGCGCTGCAGTTCTGTGCACGGGGCTTTAAAGCACGGCGTAAACTTTTTTACGAGCCCCCTGTCACGGGCTCACCACTACAGATAGTACACACCCACAAACCCAAAACAAGTATTTGTGTGAATATCGTCGGGATACTGATAAAACCCTCTAAATGACAACATTTGAAAAAACCAGTGAAAAATGCCTCTATATGTAATTTTTCAAGTTTATTTTAACTTATTAAATTCCATAAATCCTACGAGATATAGTTTCAAAGGTAACATATTGTATAAAAACCCACCATAGGTAATTATTTTTTAAATGTTTCCCAGTAAAAACCATTTATTCCATTTCTTAGATATATTTCTTCAAAATCCTATCTATTACTAATCGGAACTCAGGTGATTTCATGAGTATGCATTTTGTCCAAAATGTGAATAAAAAGAACTTGGAAAAACTTTTGTTTTGTTGAGTTGAACATTCGAACAGATTTTTTTCAGTATATGCATTAATCCATTTCGAGAATTTTATAATAACACCAACAATATGTACCCTCTCGATATTTCGTCCACAGTATGTCATCATAACCAAGTAGACACTATTTATACTGACTTTGCTAAGGCGTTTGACAAAATCAACCATAATACTTCGCAAGATATGGGAAATGGGAATACAAGGTGATTTGTACAGATGGCTTATATCATATATCAAAAATAGAATTCAAACAGTAGCTGTGTTAGGATTTAACTTAAAAAGCATCTACATTCCATCTGGTGTTCCTCAAGGATCCCACTTAGAACCTTTATTATTTTAAATTTACATAAATTACATTGGCAAATTTATCAAACATTCTAATTTTCTCTTGTTTGATGACGATACTAATATATTTTTAAAAGTTAAGTTAGAAAATAATAGACAAAGAAGCTTGTTTGCTTTGAAACCGGTCGGTGAAAAATAAAAATTAGTGGTTAAAAACAAAGTTGTTCTATTTATTTTAATTTATTTTTTATATCGAAAATAATTGTTGGGAATTACAAAACGACCTAAATAAACTAGCGGATTACTGTTACTATAACCAGCTATTCTTACATACTGATAAATGTTTAGTTATTTCGTTTACTAGAAACACAAATGAAATTTTTTTTAACTAAGAAATTAACGGTAATTGTCTTGTCCGGAAAAACGAGCTGAGAGATTTAGGTGTGATTATGGATGAAAAACTCTTATTTGATTCCCAAATTCAGGCGTTTATAAATAAGGCTTACAGAAATCTGGGCTTTATTATACGCACCACTCAACCATTCAAAACAACCGCATCCCTCAAAATCTAATATAATGCAAACGTTCGCAGCCATCTTGAGTTTGCATATGTTGTTTGGAATACTCGATATACAATTTATATATCACAACTAGATAGAATACAGAATAGATTCCTTAAACTTCTAGATCGTAAATCTCTTAAATATTTTGACTCGTATGAAGACTCTTCTTCTTTTCATAGTTTAACTTCCCTTACTAAACGTAGAAGATTTATGATCTGTCTTTCCTCTTCAAAATTTTGAAACAATTTTATCGATAGTCCATATCTCTTGGAGCGTATTTCAATCAATTGTCCCGTAAAGTCAACAAGACAAGTTCATTTTTTTATAATTCATTTCCCAAAAAAGTATGTTCAAAACTCGTTTATTTATCGTAGCGGCTCCAAATGTTATTTACTTTGTCCCCATTTAGATATTTTCAATACAAAATTTTGTGACTTCAAAAAAAAACTTTTTGAAACACTGTAAAATGAAATATTTGTCAGTTTGTAATAAGTTTATGTTCATTTAAATATGTTTATTTTATTATAATATCAAAATTTTGAATTGGTCAACTATATTATGAAAATCCCTCTCTTCCACTTCTCCACTCTATTTCCTCATCCCTTAACCTCCTTACGAGCTCTTTTTTCTTCTCATGTCTTATAATATATATTATTTTTCTTTTTACTGTGTAACATGTTCTCTCAGTATATTTGTGAAAAACTTTAACTGGATGCATGTACTATTTTTTATATTTTGTATTCTTATATAACAACTGTTGTTTTTCCTTAATAAATAAAAAAAAATAACCTTTTTCGCACCAAATGGTACATAGGGGTAAACCAAATGCAGCTTATTTCAATCGTCAGTTTTTTTTTAATAGTTAATTATTCGAATTTTTTAAAAACCCGTTAGGATTGTGCAAACATATTACCTGTACTATTCCTCATCTGGTTAGTGTAGTCATCATGTGCTTCTTAATGATGATTTTAAATTTGCCTCAATTATAATTTTTCAGGTAGTCACGCAAGTCTTTGTAGACCATTGTATAGTATTTTTGGCTGTCCTGCATATGTATTCGCTTTTTCAATGTGTTAGTTTTGCTGTTGCAGGTAATATATTTATGAATGTCAGCATTTTTGGTTACTGTTATAAAGATTAGGTGATCAATCTTACGCTTTGGGTCCGTCCAGAAACAATGAAATGCAGTTCAAACGATCTTTAAAATCAATATTTCCCGTCTACCTAGCCAGGAATGGAACCCAGAACCTCGAGATTGAAAGGCGAACGCGCAAACCACTACATGACAAGGCGGACTTACCTCCACTCGATTTCCTTATTCGGGATTTTTACCTGAGACCAGCCATCGAGTCGAAAACACTCGTCCGCTGTATTAGGACTGCATTTTTCATCTGCTTGGACACAGAACAATTTGTAGGACATAATATTTAAGCAATGTTAACACAGTAGTGATAAGTGATTTCAATAACTTATTTATTTATTCACGGTTCATTCAACCATTTGTATTGTTTATTTTTTTTTACAGTTTATCAATTTAAAAAGTTGTTAATAAATTAAAATGAGTATTCAGAATATGTTAAAGACAGATAAAAAAATATGTAAGAAGAGAGAGACAGTAAAATAAGAAAAATAATACGTGGAAAAAATAAAGTAAAAAATATGAAACATTTACAAAATGTCTATGGGTCGTATTTAAAAGGGCCAACGTTAGATTATTTTTTTCTTGCCAACATTTTGTAGTGGGCCAATGTCAATCAAATATCTGTATGTGCTTAACCATTTTATGTACACATATATATACGTGGTAATGTTTCTTTTTAATATTCGTTATCAAACACGTAAAGCAGTTCATAAAAAGCCACAAAATGGCTGAAAAAATACGATTTACGACGCTGGTCCTTTTAGATCCATGCCAGATTGATTTTTTAACGCCAAGATTTCTGATAGAAAGCTATTCATTGTCGTGAGTTTTTTTTAATTTTTAAATGTATTTACTTAACATAAATGTATTTACTTAACATAAATGGTGTGATTTAACACCGTTCCTTTGAGGGGCACAAAGCACATCACAGCTCTCTCCCCAGTGGGAGTGAATAGCACACTTAATTCCTGTTTAAAGTTAGCTACTAGTTACAGTACTGAGGATGTTGGATCTTGAATCCGTTGTACCTCATAATTACACCTTGCCTTATTACCTACGTAAATAGTTCACGTTGTGCAAAAGTACATTACGTCAGACAGTAAAAGCCACGTCGAGGTAAAGAAGCGTGATTTCAATATAGTTTAATTAATTTTCAGTTGGCGTTATAGTCGTTCTTTTCTGTTGTTACGGCTTGTATTTATGATTACATGTGACCAGATTATGGATACTGCCATACCGTCTCAAATGCTTCTTCATCTTCTATATGTTCTAAACCATCGACCTGCAATGGGAACCGTCATCTCAGAAAGCGGAGCACCAACAATCTTTCCATTTTTATGGCGGTCTTCCTGGCAGGCGATATCCCGCGGGTATATTGCGGGCAACTACATGGGTATTTTTGTGCTATTCTTCCTGTCCACGCGGTCTCTCGAGTACCACCGTCTCTTCCTGCCCCATCTCACGATGTCTTCTGTCTGACAGGTCTCTTTTATTTCGGAATTTCTAACCCTGTCCCTGAGAGTCCTCCCTACTATAGTGCGCTGTACTCTCATATTTCAAGCTTTTGGTCCTAACAATGTCAACCCTAATTTCTGTACCATAATATTTCATTATAGACCTGACACGAGTTTTGTAAATTCAGACCTTGCTATCTCCACATTGTGTATTTCAAGCAGCCGGATATCACTGCTTCACTTTTAGATGACTACTCAACTTCATTGTAGAGGTCACTGTAGCCAGATATTTAAGTTGCATCACCTGCTCCATCGGTTTGCCTTTGATGAGTAGCTTGCATCTCTTAAGATGTTTTGAGTTCATCAGGCCCTTGGTTTCATTCAATAGTCCCAATAGTCCATATTTAATTCAACAACTCAGAAGAACTCTATCAGTATCTATTCGCCTTAAAACGATTAAAAAGCCAATGACTGGTTATGTAATTAACCCCATGACAGTAATACTTACCTCTTGAATATTATCATAAAATCAACAATATTTTGATTTTGTCCAAATTTTTGTAGACAAGGACTGGATTCAACTCCCTGGGGAGCTGTTTATATTAACATATTACAACAGAGATGAAGAACATTTAAGAGAAGGTAATATGTCTAGGCATCTACAGGGCTTATGACCTGTCGATGGCTAGTTTAAGTGGCCACTTTACACACTGTGTAACATTCACCATTCTGCCTATATTTGAACATCTATATTCCTTGAATTCTTTCATCTGTTGATGTTTGTGAAGTTAAAGAGCTGAAACCTTTATTTATGCGGGTGAGATTCATCTAATTGAATTATTTCACCTACATACTAGGCAACGCCTGAAAATGTTATTTTTTCAATTTCTATACTTCTTCATGGACCAGGTAATTTATCAACAATATTTTGAGTTTGTCCAAATTTTCAATTAAATGAATCTCACCCGCATAAATAAAGGTTTCAGCTCTTTAACTTCACAAACATCAACAGATGAAAGGATTGAAGGAATATAGATGTTCAAATATAGGCAGAATGGTGAATGTTACACAGTGTGTAAAGTGGCCACTTAAACTAGCCATTGACAGGTCATAAGCCCTGTAGATGCCTAGACTTATATATTAGCTTCTCTTAAATGTTCTTCATCTCTGTTGTAATATGTTAATTATCATAAAATGTTACGCGTTACGAGTAATTTAATAACTACTATCGGTCGAAAATATTTAATTTTGTAAGTGAAAATTCTTGATGAAAGTTCATTGTCATTCATTATAGAAATAAAAGACGAGTGATACTTTAATTCACAAATTTAGAATATCCAGTGACCGGTTTTATTTTTTTACCCTTTGTTTTTAAGAAATCATAATTGACAATTATGAGACAGTTAAAAATAATATATATACAACAAAATTGTTTTCAGGCGTTGCCTAGTGTGTGAAATAATTCAGTCAGATGAATCTCTTCACAACAATAAAAGTTTCAGTTCTTTAACTTCACTAAAATCAACAAATGGAAGAATTGAAGAAATATGGATGTTTGAACATAGCCAAAATGGTGAACGTTACATAGTGCGTAAAGTGGCCACTTAAATCAGCCAATGACAGGTCATAAGGGCGAAGGTGTATAGTGGGTTTTGCATGTTGATTTGCATGTTAGGTACGTCTCGAAACCGGTAGACATAGAAAAGTCGGTAAGTGGTTATATTCAAATATTTAATAACATTTATTAATAAATCAATTTTTCATTTAAAGCTCCCACTACATATGTGAGGCTGAGAACCATCTAAACAAAATCTACTCGAAATGACGCATAAGTTAATAAAAAGATGTATGATTTAAAGCAATATTTATCGTTCACTAAATGACAGGATGAAACTAGACAATGAGGAAGTTCGGTGCTACGGGAAATTGGATGTAAAAAATGTTTTCATTTAATTGTTCGGCAAAGTTTCTCGAAAAAGTAAAAAATTCATAAAAATGAACTACTTTGAACAATGTCACTAGTTCTCCGAAATCAAATAATTTCAGAGTGTTACAATACATTCCCGGTTACCGGGAAGCCAACCCATCGATAGCATAGACTTTGAGACGTCACATGTGAAGTAATTTCAAAATTAATTTTTTTTTTAAAATCAGCACTGATAATGCGACATACAATGGTTTTTTAAAAATTTAGTCTTAGTTTGATAGTATATTATAAACTGATTTTTTTTTAAACCACTGAACTCATTCATTGTAAAAGCAAGCAATCCATTTCTTTCGCCGCGAATAGCCTAATTGCGCACAGAAAACTTTACAATGCTTCAACCGAAGTTGAGAAAAGGATATTAAAAATTCATTCGGATAACATTGTAAGAGGAGGCAAAGAGTGGGGGGAGATCTAGGGGAATTCCCTTGGGACCTTACCCCTCTCTTCCCTTCCTATCCCTTAACCTTCCCCCGCCGTCGACCTGGGACCGCTAGCCTCCCAGATGTGAAAGCCTTCAAAACGTGGTGGTACATCAGCGGGAGACTTCCGACTGAATTTTCAAATCCTTGTTTTCGTGATTGTTTTACATTTGCTGAGCTGGTTTTTGCATTCGATTTGTCTCGCATCAGAGAGAGAAAGTGTTTTTTGTATTCAGTACCTTAAACATCATATGTCATACGCACCTTCGCAATCAATATAAACATTTTGACAATTTACTCATTTATTTCACAAGGTAAACAAACAGCGTAATATATGGATTAAATTACTTATATTACATATGTATATAAAATCAATTTACTGCTGCCCCTACTATAATGTGTCATTAATTTTGAAGATGTTTTTTAAATTGACTTAAATTCACTGTCTTATATTTCACTTAAAGATTCTTCTCATCGTTTCTTTGAATCCTTTAAAATATATATGTGTTTATTTATGTTTTTTCTTTTTTTTTAAAATGTTATTACTATTTTATTTTATCTTTACATCTGAGCATGTTTTTTATTCTTTATTTTAATTCTTAACTTTTAACACAAAATTTCTTCATTATTAATATTATTTTTATTTGTAAATACTCACTACAAACTAAAAACTTTAAAATAACTTTTTTTTACTTAATTTTTAATTTTTAAACAACTTCCATTTATGTTTATTTCCTTCTCTTTTTTATACATTCATTACTAACTTTACATATTTTATTTATTTTATTTTTATTTTATTAGGGAAATCAACAGTTCTACATACATATTTTTAGTAAACAAACAGATATAGTGTATAAACTCAGAACCAATAACAGATTTCCACATAGTATACAAAGTTAGTAAAGAATATATTTATTACATATCAAATAAATACAAACAATTTATACATATAAAAATGTTATTTTCAAGTACTCAATAATCAAAGATTTTTTAAATATTAATTTTAAGAACATTAAGTTACTGTAAATTGGGCGGGATAAGGACAAAAAAGGACAAAAATGCTTGAAGAGAGGATAAGGAGGGGGGGGGGGCCATTATAATAATAAATATGTACATCTCCCCAGATGTACATATTTATTATTATTATGTCTACTAAGTTACATAATACATTTTTAGTTTAAATTTTAAATCTGACAGAGTGATGTTTGTATAATCTATATTTTTAAATTTTGTATTGTACATTGAAAAAGTCCTAGGAAAAAAAGCATTTTTAACATACGATGTCTTACTTGTTGGTACATGAAACAGGTGGTACCGTCTACAATATAATTGCTTTATAATATGGAAATTTCACTGGTTCATTAGAGTTAAGTCTAACTGTGTAAAATATTAAGCATTATAACTGTACTGTATGTTTCTTAAATAAAAGAAAATAATAAAAATTTAAAAATAAAAAAAAATATGGATGTACAAATATGAATACAAATACATTTTTGTATATTTAATGCAGAACACCCGTGAACACTTAAAAGAAAATGTTTACAATGAAGATATAATATTTATAATACACACTACGGGGTTGTGAATTATGTGGGTGTGCATTTGTCAATTATTGTCACAATTTCTGCATCCTTTGTACCCACAACAACTGTTCTTTTCCCACCTTCAGTGTCTTTTGATAAACCGCCACAGCAAGACCTCGTGTCGTATATATTATTTCGTTGAACGTGTGCCGCATCAAACTCATTGTTTCCACCAACCGCCAGTGTTGATCATCAGATTGGTGTTTGCCCTAGTGCTGGTGCCGCTCGCAAGTGACTGTCGGACCCAAGTAATTCCATCAAGAACGAGACAGGTTAGTGGCTTCCATTCCTAAATCATTTCATTTGTTGGGGTTGTGGCTGATTGACAGTGTATACCGCATAGAAGGATAATCATTTATTTATATTAAATTTAAAAGACAGTCCATAATATCGTAGAAGCCCTAGGGCTTCGCCCCCGCTATTTCTCGCCGCGCATCCGCGTGGGAATTCGTTTCCCACCACTACGTTTACCAAAACAAAAATAAAGAAAACAAGAATATCCCCATAATTAAAACAAGTCCAATATGTGCTCTTCTCGATATTTCTACGACTTGCAATTTGAATTTACTTCATTGACAAATATTATCAACCTCCGGAACGTTGGTCGCACACTTGCGATGATTTTTTTTTCATTTTGCATTCTTTGTTAATGCATAATCTGAGTAAAACATGAGATTTTGTCTTGTCAGTCAAGATGGCGCACGAAATAGAAGTCTTTTAAGATCAGAGGTATCAATTTTATAGTGCATTCATTTATACAAAAATAATTAGTCAAACAGAATTCCGAGTGCCGGGAACAGGGTGAACGGTGCACAGAAATCTATTTTGGCAAACAAATGTTTGTCACAGGAAGCAAAACTAGTAGTTCACAATGGAGTTCTAGTACCAACTCTAATGTATGGGAGTAAAGTATGGAATTGGAAAAATAATGATAAAATTAGGTTAATGATGACGAAATGCGATCCCTCAGGCAAATGTGTGGTAAAATGATAAAGGATAGATGCACAAATGTCGATATCCGTGAACTGTGTAAGGTTGAGATATGCATTACTGACATAATCAATCAAAAAAGGGATGCTGCGTTAGTTTGGACATGTCGAGCGAATGGACAGCGGAATAAAGGCTAAAAGGATCTACAATGTAAATGTTGATGGATGCAGAAAACGAGGAAGACCGGGAATGCTAATGAATGAATAACTAATGAGTTGATATAATGCTATTTTAATGAATTTAAGTATTTTTTAAGAATTTATTTAAGGATGGGGCACTAAAAGCCTTATATCAACTTATTAGTTAACCCAAAAAAAAATTAGATAATGATCCTTAAGATAAAATTAACTTTATTTAATTTACTTTTATATAATTTTGAATTTTCTATCCTTACCTCTGTTTTTTATAAATACATTGAACTCCTTAATAAAGATACCAATCTCGAAAATGTCGCGAAAGCGATGAAACCGGTCACTGAATATTCCAAATTTGTGGATTAAAGTATCGCTCGTCTTTTATTTATATAATAAATTACAATGAGCTTCCATCAAGAATTTTCACTCACAAACTTAAGTTCTTCGATGTCATGGAAAGTAAATCAGGTTATGGCAATTACGTTTTATTTAATCTACACGTCATTTGAGATTCCAACAAAGCTGTGCAAATGCAGAGACGCTGGAGGGGGTGGTGGTTCGAGACTGGAAGCGCAGGGTTGGCGTCGGCGTCGCGTAATGAAGACGTCAAGAATATATGTATGTATGTGAGTAGGAGTTTAGAATTAATCCATATGTAGGAGAGTATTGCGGAAAAGAAAGTGCAGCTTGTGAAGTGTAGACTGTAGAGGCCATAAAACTCTCGGAGGCCGCGATAGGAGCTGAAGATTTCCCTCGAGTCCGCCGCTGGCTACTGACGCCACTGCTCCACCCCGCCAGGACCGCATCGTCCCACTAACATTATTCTGAGATTAGTAAGTGTTAGTGCACTGCCACATTGCAAACTTGTCATATTTTCCAAATAACTAAATTATAATCTAAATTGACGTTATTAAAGTTATACAAAATACCATAATAATAATGGATTTCTGTAACTGAATTGAATACAAATAAATTAACAGAGTTTATTTATTTATTTTCAGTTCACAAATAGTAAAATATATCACAATATAAAAACAATTTACAAAATAAAAACACTTAACATCTTTCACCAATTATATGTGAACACCAATAGTCACAAAACAAAAATGAAAATTGTGTATAGACCAAAATTTAGTTTTCATTATATGTTATTAAAGGTGTTAATTAAAATTTACTTAAGATTAATTTTAATATTCATACAATCTAATAGAATTTCACTAGAATATCAATAAAGTCTAGTAATAATAATAAGTTTTGTTTCATGTCTATCAATAATTATAGTAATAATAGTCACAATAAAATAAGAATATGTATTTAAATAAACTTAACAACACAAAAGATTAAAATTGAAATTAAATTAGTTTGACGATATACACATGTAAATAATAATAATATAAGCATTTAAACGAAATTAACAAATGTAAATATGAATATTTGGGTTTGCAGAAAGCCTAATATCCATCCATAGGTCTGTCTTCACCATCACTCTACAATCACTCCATCACTCATCAAAATTATTTCCTTGTTGAGTTATGCCACCATTCGTGTCTTTGCAATATTTAATATGAAAACTTCACTGGTCCATTAGAATTAAGTATAATTGTGTAAAATATTAAACTTTGTAACTGTACTGTATGTTTCCTGAATAAAAGAAAATAAAATAAAATAAAAAAATAGTCATAAGGAAAAATGACAATATCCAACATCGGCCTTCTATACACTTTTCCAAACTCACATTGAAAGGGGCAATGAAAGCAAATAGTAAGTTCAATTAAAATCACGATTTATTGAACTAAAATTTTCAAAAATATCTCGTTTAGAAGTATTGACAAAAATAAATGTATTTTTCTTAGAATAAACCTGACCAATAAGAAGACTTTCGGCCATTTAAACCATTTTAGAGTATGTGGAGGAAGTGCATACACCGCTAACTTGTCATTCGTTCGGATCTTAACTGCAGTCATTTTTTTAACATAATTTTCAGTCAGTTATACCTATATTATATATTACCTATAACCAAATGTTTAAATTTTTAGGCCATTTTATTAAAATCGTAAATAATTGTGCTAGAGAATGTGAATCAAGTTGTGGCAGAGCGGAATTTGATCCTCGAACATGTGGTCCGTGACTAGCCCAGTTATTATATCTTAAAGACCTTAAAACGGTCGTACAATGCATAAAATTGGTTTTAAAAATTCAAAGAATCAACAAGTCCATAGAAAATAATCTGCTTTCAAATGAAATTTTACTGGAGTATTAACACAAACAAGACATTATTATACTACTAAATACCAAGTTTCTCTTTACTTTTTATACATTAAGGTAAAATGGCTGCCAACTACAATGTTAACGATCATGCCGACTACCGTAACATCTATCTAGCCCTCTAACGAGTCTCCTAATGATTTAGTCTTCATCCTGTTTTGTCCAAAGCAGACAGACGAAGACCAAGACTACATTCTTGTTCGTCCACGTTGCGAACCGCAGTAAGCGGTACCTACCCATCTTATCTTACCCGCA